>NW_010206541.1:46073-114996 GCF_000695765.1 Mesitornis unicolor
AAGGAACAATACTTGTTCTACAGAGTTTATTACCTGGGTAAATGAGAGAGATTTTATTCATAATTAGGTACTGAGACACATCTATTTTAGCAATTGTTTTTACAATTAACTTCCTCTTTGAGCTGTGTTGCTCAAGCCTTTGTGAGGAAGGATTTGAATGAGCAGAAGATGGCAGAGCAGCACAGATAAGCAAGAAGAAGGGAAATAAAGCTGCTGTTAGTGTAAGGGAGCAGCATGGTAGTGACAAGGCAAAGACTGGGAAAGGTGTGGAACTCATTTAGTTGATTCAGAAATCTGTGTGTTCTTAAACAGAATTGATGCATGAAATGTGATGTCCAGCATGCTGTATTAAAATACTTGTAAGGTATTTCAAGATTACGTTCTTCCAAATAACAAAAATGCAAAACTTTCAGCTTGCTCAATGTTAAAGTAGAGCTCTCTGCTTTCATATGAATTTCAGAAGTCCTCCAGTATTCTCCATCTGTGGTAGGGTTTGCCTTGGTGTGAGTGGCCAAGAGCTTTTATACCCATCTGCTGAGTGCTTCCTGTGACAGAGCGTTCTTCCCCCAGGCTTCCAGAGCTTGCAGCATTTCTTTCATGTTCTTTGTATACAGCTTTCAAACTGCTTTTGGATGAAAAGCACTATGCAAATACACAAGATTAATAATTAAGATTGTGTTCATGTGTAGTAATTGTGCATAATGCTGTGCACCACAGGAATCCCTCTTTTGGGCTGTCTGACTGGTCTTTTTTTTTAAGATACAGGTTAATTACGAGATTCATAACCATAACTGCAATTATCACAGGACAGGCAATCCTATTGACATGCATAAAAATTGTTTAATGAGTCACAATTATTTTTGGCTTATTTAACCTATCATGAGAACTCAATACAAATTTTGTGTTTCATAAGTTTGTACTTCCCATGGGTCACCACAGAAGTAACACGAATATAGTGTACTGCAAAGGGCTCAAACCATCCCTTAGCTGTGTAGTTGTTACCAATCATTCTAATAATGTGCTGTTAGACCGCTCTGTGATATGTTTCAAGAGAGGACATTAAAACACACTAAGGATAAATAGCTAGAAAAATCATGATTTTCTACTGATGATGTAAAATGAGCAAGAAATGGTTTAAAGCAATACTTGAGCTATATATTTTACATTTGCTATATTCTGTAACATAGCTGACTTGAAGTTCTGAAGACATTCTTTTGTTTACTTTGCACACAGAACTCCGCTGTGTTGACATCTTTGAGATCCACATGCTCACACAACTGGGCATCTTGAGCTACCTGGGCTGCTCATGTGCATATGGCTACATGTGATTGGATCTGCAGTGTGTTTGTCTGTCCCCGAGTTGAAGCATTCTGGATGATTAGATAGAGAGCTGTACTTTCACACTGAGTCATGACTGGCTTAACGTAACCTTTGAGTACTTTTCAGCTAAACCAGAGTGTATTACAAAAAAAATAAAATCAGAAGAATTCCTCTGAGTCAGTGTGGCTCAGTGTTAGAAATATTAGGTGTGCTGTTTTTATCCACCTTAGGAACTGAAAAAGTGGGCTAAAAAATGTAAAGAAGCTCCTGAAGTTAACCAACTCAAGTATTTTCCAAGTGATATTTCACTACAGAGTTTCTGAATGGTTTTACTGTTACAGTTAGACTTTTGAATGATTTTGAACTTATGTGTGGATGAAGAATAAGATGAATGAACGAAGTCATACTTTCATCCACTGAACTAGTTTTGTTTTATTTTGCAAAAGAGAACCACATATTTTTATACATAGTTGTGAGGGAATAACTGAGCAGTGCTGAAGAACCTGCTTAACCTAAGGGTGTGTTCACAGCTTGAACGGGGCTTATGCAGAGAACTTCAGATCTGGTTCAGGATCAAAGCAAACCCTGGTAACCCCAGCACGTTTAGACTGACATGTGCGAGGGACAATACAATGTTACCAAGAGAGAAAATCTGAATTCTGGCAATTCTGGATCTTAAACGTAGGTGGAAGATGGTAGATAAGAAGGTGTGGTAGAAATGAAGTGGGTCCTCCTACTCCTGTAATACAGTGGAAGAAATCATGTGTCATGTACTCTGAATGCCTATGGTGCCAGAAAGAATGGGGTGGAGTTAGCTCTTCCTCTTTGTATCTTATTTTTCCTTTTTTTTAGCTTTCTTGCCTTTGATTTTGGCTGCTCTTTGCAGCTTCCCCACTGCTGATGCCCTAATTCTCCTGAAACTTCCTGTATCTCACAGCCAAAAGACCACTGTTTCTGTTCCTGTCTCTTTTTTGGATCTGCACACGAAAATAATTTTTTGTTTGGTCAACCAGCTAAACAATAATAACAATGTAAAAATAATAAAAACCTTTTGCAAACCATTAAATTACAGTTTTTCTTTATGAAATCGAAAAACCACGTGAATTGTTGCTATTTGTCAGGTGAAATTCTCCTTTTGTTCCAAACTTTTCAAACGGTTTTTTGTAAGCTTTTTTTTTTTTATCCAATTGTCCAACAGTTCAAGAAGTTGCTCTGGATTACAGATGTTTCATTCCCATTCAGCCTGAGGTAATCAGAAGCAACATCTAAGAGAGCAGCTGCTCACACAGATGTAGTCTGGGCTCCCTTAGTTGTTCTCAGTCTATCCTTTCGTCGCTGTTCCACTTTGCAGAAATTCTTAAATACTCACTATTCAGCAACTTCAGCCTTTTCATCCATGTTGTCAACAGCCAGGTAATGGAGTAATTTTCTCCTTGCTCCTTTATTCTTCACACATGCTGAATAAAAGTATTTCAGAGTGAAATAGCATTAACACGAGAAACTGCTCCGTCCCTCCCTCTGTGCTAAGTGCATCCCTCTGAATGCCCTCAGGCAAGGCACTTCCAGAAATGTTGGTTCAGATGCCATCAGCCAGAAAAGGCAACTGAACCCACACAACCTGAGTGAGCATGCTGACAGCCAAGCTTTTAGTGATAGGGAGTTGACACTACCACTTCCTCAGGCAGTTTTGTGAATGTGCTCCCCCTCTGCCCCTGCTAATTCTCTCCAGATGAAACCAGTTGACCACTTAACAGTTTCGAAATGACTAAAGCATCATTTACCAGTAAATTCACCCTCGTCCACTCCACTCTACTGCTGACCTTGCTCCTTTGTGACATTCTTGTTTCTTTAGCGTGCCTCTCCATTCATTCTTCCTCCTCTTTATATTCCCTTTTCCTGGCTACATTCTTCCCCATTTATGTGCTCTTTTGAGGTGCCTTTCCACCCCTTCTTTCCAACGTGGCTATGGTCTTGGAAGTTCCCACTTCCGTGGCTCAAGTCACTAGGACACACAGCTCTTCAGGGTTGGGCCATAATACCCGAGACATCTCTGAATGAACGCCTTTAGTGATGGGAAATACTCTGTGTGGGCCACTTAGCAGTTAAGTTCACCTAGGAAGAGAGTTTATCTGTCATGACTCTGCTGTTTTGCGTTTAGCCAACATCACATTTGCCTGGCTCTGTGATGATAGTGTAGGAATATATATCCTCAGTAGCTCTATGGTGTTGTGGAATAGATGCAGGCTGACATCTAATTCCTTCCATTGTCTTCTTTTAGAGTGGTTCATGGAGAATACTGTCAAACAATTTCAGTATATTGATAAGAACAAGCAATGGTACCACAAGGCTGTCTTCCCTTTCAACACTGGGTGTTCAGGTTGCCCAGACCTGCCCCTACTTCAGGTGTGTTACAGCAAAAAGCGATTCTTGTGCTGTCAAAGCAACAGCTATGAATACACTCCTGCAAAGTAACTAATTCTTAGGTTCAGCTCGAGCAAAGAAACAGCTAACACTGTAATCTCAGATTACTCTGGTGCTGAGCTGTTGCAGCCCCTGGGTTATCTAAGGTCATGCTGGTGTATGCGTAGCATCTTGTGGCATTGGAGTCAATAAAGGATGCATAAATTGGGCCTGAAGTAGTTTTAAAAGATGCACTGAGAAACGTGCAACTTGGCAGTTGCTCTGCATTTCAATGTGTTCAGGTGCTGCACTCATGAATGATGAGATACTTAACAACAGCTGACAATAGAAAGTTGGCATAAAAATTATCTAAGACTTTCCAATTCTTTTGTGAGTTGTCTTTAGAAAATAGTTTTAAAAATGGTTCTAGATATGGACTTTGGAGGTCAAGGATAAAACATATCTATTTTAAGCTCACAGTTACTATGTGGTTTTGGAAAACAAAACAAAAGCAAAGGAGCTAGTTGAAAATGTTCTCCTTTAATCTGTGCCAGCAGTAAGGGATCGATACCAAGCAAGAAGAACAAATATGTTGCTATTGAGGTATAAGCTGATCTTGCAGTGATACCCTTCCCATCTACAGTGCATGTTGTAGATGTTAGAGGTGAACAAGCAGAGCTAGAGTTATTCTGTCCATTTAATTAATGAACTCCCATAGGCTAGGATTATTTTTCTTTTGTATTTGAACTGAGCCCCAACCAATAGGGTCTATTTCATCATATGTGCTATCAGAATACAAACATCAATGAACAGAATTCGTTTGACTTTCCTAGCTCTCTAGGTACCCTAACCACCAATCTATTTTAAAAGAGATTACCAAGCTTGAGGTGAGAGTTTTGCTGAATAATACAGACTTCCATTTTTACCGTGGTGTTAAGTGTTTGGGCTTTCTCAGTTTTACAGATTTGAAAGTTTAAGTTTTACTGGGTAGCAGAATACCATTACGTTTCATGCATTTTACACAGCCTCACTTCTATGTGGCATTGAGAGGATTGGAATCTTAAAACTAATATATAAATGAGCACAATTTTGGTGGAAGGCATATTGGGGATGCACTTTTGTCCTGGCAAACATCTGCCTCTTTTCACTTACGTCATGCATAAATCATAGATTCATCTTAAACAGGTATAAAAAAGGACAGATTTTTAAATACAGGAACAAAACACATAGAAGGAACTTTAGACTTCATTTGCTATTTCCCTTGTTTGTTGCACAACCGAAATAATGACATCAAATTATTTAGCAGTCTGTGATTACTACAAACAATGGAAGGAGATTGTTTATCTGCTTGTTTCTACAATGAAATGTGAATGCTATGCAGCTGACTACTCTGATGTTAATAGCCATGAAGTCACTTCTCCCTTAGTCTGTTCAAATAACTTACTGACTAAGGGAAATTTTTCTAGCTTAAAATTTCAGTGTTTTTCCCATAGTTTAAAAATCATACATCTCTCTGATAAAATTTATGACTAGTTAGTAGTTTTTAATTCAACAGGAACAAAAAATACAGAAGTAATGTGTATGATTTTTAGTGACTGCTACTGCCCCAGAAGATTCTGCCTCAGCCCCTTTCCTCAGCTCCCTCTTCCCTGTGCCCTGTCTCTGTCAAGGGCCAGAAGCAGATGCTGGGAGAAGAGAGAAAATGCAGGCAAACCTAGGTGTTACTGCACAGATCCCTTCCTCCAGCTGTTTGCAGCCCTGCAGTTTGCACCATTCTCCCCTTGGGAGCTCTCCTGCAGAATTAATGCTGCACACTGAAGTCTACCCCTCTCTTCGAAACTCGGCCATCTGAATTCTGATACATATAAATTGAAAGCCATAACTGGGCAATTTTCATATATTAGTGACCCCAAATGAAGTGTAATTTTAATAGCTTAATCTGGTTAGCACTCATGGAATTACTCCTGGGATGTTTCTGGTATGCTGGTATAATCTGATGACCATTAAGAGGAGACTTTGATGCATGGACAGCCCTACCAGGCATGGTAAAGACACAGATACTAGGTAGGTGCTCATGTCTCTTGTTTAAACTTTTTCACCATCTCGATTCTACTACTGAAGGAAAGTCAAAATGTAACAATTCCTGCAAGCAAATGAAGTTGAATGCATGTGGTTGTGATAAAAGTGTTTCTCTAAGGCAGTTCTGGCAGCAGACCAAAAGAGAGTCTTCTTCCTCTATCTTTTTTTCCCTCCTCCTCTATGGTAGTTCCACTTGTCAGGGGGCTGCTGGTGGTGGGCATTTCCACAGGTGCCTCACAGGCCTTGCTGCAGTGGGAAGGCAGTCAGCTGATGTGTGTGATACTGCAGAGTGGGAGTTGCAGTCTGGGCAAAAGGTGCATCAGGGTGAGTGAGCTCTTTGTAAGAACATCTTTGTTACGTTCAGATTTGGAGCTCCAGCAGCTCTCAGTGTGTACAGGTGTGAGGCACACTGAGGCTCAGAATCTGCACTGAGACTTGCAACTTGCAGATACAATCTTCTGTTCACTGCCATGGGTTTGCAAGGGAAGTAGCAGAGGGTGATTTAGTCTCATTTTGTACCAAGTATGCACTGCAAAGGGAAGAATGGAGGACAAGCATCTGTCTTTTTAAGCCAAGAGATTATTTCCTGGCTATCTACATTTAATCAAAGTTCAGCATTGCTTGAAATGGAAAAAAACCACTTCGTGCCAGGGAGACAGTGTCATATCTCCTGGTACGTATCTAATCCTACGGCTAGGTCCCTTGGTTTTTGTTTCAAATTGTTAATGAAATCAAAGCATATCCTGGGCCTATCCAGGGAGTGGCTTAGTTTGTGTAGCTGAAGAACAATCACAAGACAATTTTCTAAAAACAATAGGAGATGAAAGAGGAAGTTTAAACCACTTCCCAGTTGAGAAAACACAATTCTGCTGATTCACATCTGTGCAGAATGATAGGTTTTTACTTTTGCCCAGACGTTCTCAGATTGCCAAGATTATATTAATATGAGAGTGCAATAGGACACTCCCAGCTGTAAAGCCCAGTAATCAAACACAAGTTCTTTAACTGTAATTATCTCTTCAAGTTTCATCTTAGGTTTCAGTTTTTAGCTTCCCTTCCTGCCATATTCGTTATACAAATACCCTAGCGTTATTCAAGGATGCTTGGGCAGAAAAAACACATTTACTGATGCACCACAGATTCTGAAAGGGTGTATCAACAAAGGCACAGATACCATTCATAGTTCAGAAATTCACCCTGTGCAGGATGTGAATATTTAACTGAAACAACGTATTAGCTAGGTGTATTGAACACCACCACTATGAACAAACAGAGGGTTGTTATGGCCTTTATAAGTTAGTTCGTGAATCCTTCATAAAAGCAACTGCTGGCCAGCCTTTGCACTTTTAACCTAAGGAGACAGGTCACAAAAAGAGAGTTCAAGATGTAAGGAAAGTAGCACTTTCTGTAGAAGATATACCCTCCATAAAAGAGGAACTTCAGACATTTTCGCTGTCCAATTTTGTAATACTGAAAAAGCTGAGAAAAAAATGTCAACTATATCTGACCTACATAAAGAAACTGAGATTATATAGAATGTTTTAGGTAACATTAATTGACCTCTTGGTAGTGAATAGTTTGGAAGGAAATGCAATCACCTACATTATGATTTGCCTTCATTGAAATCAAAAGTAAAAGTCCTGTTTGCTCTATGGGGCACTGTTTAGTTTGAATGAAACGCTTGCTCAGCTCCTGCTGTGACTGGTGCAGCACGGAGAAACAACACAGAACAGAAATGCATACCCTAGGTCCTGTTAGCCAGGAATGGCAAGAGTCTAACAAGGAGTCTTGAGGAGCAACTGAGTGGCTGTCTCCAAGCAGGACAAAGTACCTCTTGGATTTCCTCTGAGTAAGGAAGAGACTCTCTGTGCAGATTCTTGCTTAGGCACTCTCTTGATTATCTCCCAGGTTTTGCACACTCACTTAAATAGAAGTTAAGCCACTCTTCCATAGCTGACTGACAGAGCATAAGCTCATAATAATGGCTGTTATTTTGCACAGGTCTCATAAATAGAGCCTAGGATTAATGGTGTAGTGCAGTTTCCTGAGTCACTGGATAGTCCTTTGACTTTTCCACAAACATTTTGTGGGATGAGAATGGCCACAGACCTTGATCCTGCCCCTAGCTGTGTCCTCTGTGTCTCTTCTGTGCTTCTTCCACAGTGGGAGTGGTGCATTTGGCTTTCTTGCAGCAGGGTGTGAATGTGGGAAGAAAGTGGCAGGATGGACTCTGACTGCAGTGCTCAGGATGACATTAGGGGAATCTGCTTCCAACCAAAAAGACCAGAAGAAGTAGGCTTACATCCAAACAGGCCAAATGCATAGAACTTCAAAGTGATTATTGGCTATCATTACTATTCTGTCTTCAGCTTACTGATTCACTGTTTTTCACTGAAAGTCAGGGCTATTTTCACAAATAGATAATTGCAGTAATAATTTTTAAAAACCCAGTTACTTAGACTTCTCTTTCCTTTCTGGGAGCTCAAATTCTTAAAAGATACAATTTCTGAGATTTTTTTCTGGTTTTATTTAAATTATCAAGTAAATTAGAAAAGGTCTTAAATATTTGTTCATTCACCACTTCATTATTCTGAAAAAAAATCAGGTTTTATAGCTTACTACTCTATTTCTATAGTTGTTGGCTTTTAAATAGCCCCACATGCACTGTACTTGACTTTTACCTCGTTGCACATGCTGTCTGTCTGCATGGATGTTAACTAGAAAAAGTATTGACTGTGCCCTATCCTTTAAGATCTTTGTGTGTGTGCATATGCCTATGCTGGGTTTTTGTTTGTTTTTAAAGATAGTTACAAATTAGTTGAAATGGGTCAAAAATTAAAACTTCATCATGTGAAAACCAATCTTTTAAAATATGAACTCTTTATTGTCTTTCTGTTTTCCATTATACTATGACTGCAGAGATGTGGAATCAGAAGGGAGTAGGAAGGCTCAGAAATTAAGCAGTGGAAAACTTGAGAATACCAAAGTCATTGTTTGGCTTTAAATATTTAACTGTAAATAATGCTCTCTTAACTTTAAGTAAAGTACTGTATTTAAATTATTTAAATTAACTGATAAATTTTTGCCAATTTTGAGAAGTTTTTACTAGTGTCCATGTAGTATTTTAAAAGTTTTTTGTACATAGCACTGTTATCAAATTTGACACCTCTTTGGATAGGATTATTGATCATCAGAACATCTCAACAATTACTGAAAACCTGCAGAGACTGAAAGATGGGACTGGCCTGGTCCTTTCTGAGAAACAGATTCGAAAGCCAGTGTGTTGGTTTCCATGGGGACTAGCAACAAAAATATTGGCAATGAACCTATCGGGGGAGTTTAAGAGAAACTCTTAATATAAGGGACATTACTTCCTTTATTTTTTTTTAATAATTGTAAAAGCCGAGCATAACAATACACATTTCATGAGTGAAAAATAAAAGAAACAGTTTGCATTTATTTTAAGTTACGTTATTTGACTAAAAAGAGTTCAACAGTCACTGCAGGAACTTCAGAGTTTGTAAAGCTGCTACTTTTTGTAGGTGTTTCTTAATATAGCTGCCACATAATATTAATGTTGAGGGTAAGCATTAATCAAATTACGCAGCAGAGAATAAAAGTCTTCACTAACTTGCAACATTTCATTCAGAAGGATTTTTTTCTTGTTGTTCATATCAATAGGAATTACAGTAAATCTCCAAGATGTATAATATTACAATCCTGGAGCATTACACAAGCTTGTAAATTCTTATACCCAATACTCAGAATAGATGTTCAGTTCTATTGTTAGTTACTACCGTGCACTCAGCACAAACTCTCTGTGTTTAAATGCTGCCAGATTCTACAGTATTGTGGCAAAAATAGGGCCAAATTTAAGGTGCAGCTTTTACAAAACTAAGATTTGGGAATATTTAATTCTCCAGGAGTTCTGTAGAAGTCGAAAGAGCCAAAATAATTTCTGGCAACTTAGATTGATCTTGACATAGAAATGATGTCATTGGCTCCAGTCCTGGGAGAGGTTCTGTGCTCCATGCTCTGCTGTTCCTGAGATTCCTTTACCAGTTGTGCAGAGAGCCAGGAACACACAGTTTAGAGCAACTCGAGTCCTCCTTTTTGCCTCAAAATACATGTCTGTCTGGTGATATACATACATGTCACAGATGTTAATCCAGATTTTTAATGCAGAAGGCTTTTTGCAGGGCCCTTTGAAGATTTCCAGTGTGTGTCTATCATTTCTGTATCGCTGTGCTTCATTATCCAGGCATTTTTTTTCCTTTCTTGACTGAATTCCTACATCATGATCAGGGCTGCTGCTAGCCTTTGCTGTCCCTTTTCCTCCCCAGTGTTTCTCAGAGCTAACGAGTCCTGAGCAATTGGAGTTGAAAGGTGGGAAGTGCTCTAGTGACTCTGTTGGCCTCCTGCTGAGGCCAAACTTCACCCAGATCCCAGGAATGAAAATCAAGATGGTGTTGATCTTCTCAGGAGGCAGAAAACTGCATCTTTCCGAGGCTGAGATGGATGTTCTGTCTGTGATGCTTTGCTATTTCAAAGAGAGCATGTTTTTACGTTTCTCATCTAATGCTAGTATTTGCTGACTAGCCCTAAACTAACTACTAATTTGTGTGGTATTAGAGTAGAATGTTTTATTTCATTGTGGTATCCTGAAAGTAATATCTGAAATGTATTGTATATTTTATTGCAGTAAAATTTTATGTTGTTATGAGCTTACTGTAAAGGTAGGTTGTTGAGTTTTTTTGTTAAACGAAACAGGAAGATCTAATTTTGCCAGCAAAATTCTTTGGGTAGATACCCTGGTTTAAAATAGTTTTTTTAATTACTTTTATTAAAACTGCTTGGATATGTCTTGGCTCTCATGAAGGTCTTCCAGACTGATAGATCTGGAGAGCAGGGCAATGCAGATATTGTTCACTACACTGCCCATCCCGTTTGCACCTCATCTGTGTTGGGAAAGGCTGCCAGTCAGTAAGGAACTCCTTGCATCCATTGAAACCTCAGAATAATTGAGTTTATTCACACTGGTCCCAAAGTCTGCAACTAAGTAGTGGCTTGGTGAGAGATGCTTAGGAGGATTCAAGCTCAGTAACAGAGAGGTTCGCAATTTTTTTAAGAGGCTCATCCTATCTGAGCAATTGAACTAAAGTAACCTTAGCTCACTCAGCGTTTATACAGCACCAACACCCCTGGAGACAACTCTGTGTGTATCTATGAATATCTACTTATAATAGTAATATAAGGTCCAAAGCTTTTGAATTTGGATAACAAGATTGTTTTTCTTACCCAGCTAATTAGATACAGTAGTGGATAATCTCTCCTATTATGGCATGGATTCCCATGCTTGCTCTAAAACTCTTTGGCAATACTGCTCTTAAAAGGCTCTGCCTACCTAACCAGAGTGTCTGAGCTGGAAGGCAGTTGACTCCTCAGTAGAAAGAAAAAGCCTCTTGCAGGAGGTGATTCCACCTTGAATTGTCTGTAGTTATGTCTCTTTCTTGTCACTGTGTTTTTACATGTCTCCATGTTCAAATGGTTCTTTTTGCAGTGAAAGCAAAGATAGAGGAATCAAAAAGTCTGGGCTTTAATCCTAATGATTTCCTGTTTGGACAAATCACTTGTCCTGTGTGCATTTCATTTTGCTTTTTGGTTTTCTGGCTTGTTTTCTCATTTATAAGTAGTGCATTTTTATCAGGGTACTGTTCAGAGTGTGACGATATTTCAGTCTCTCAGATGGAAGATCCTATATAATCTTACATGACTGTATTTAGCAGTTAATAAAGCTTACAGTTAGACAGGAATACAATTTTATTTAAACTTCTGTATGTACAGTTTCATGTAGCTATTGTAAGCCCTACATTTAATGTGAAGTGAACTTCTCAGTTACTTTGTCATAGATTTTACCTGAATCTGATCAAATCCCAAATGGTAAGTTGAGCTACAAACACCCACATTTTCATTCTTTTGCTAGCTGCATCTCAGCTTTCCAAACTTCTGTGATCTGCAAACTGAAGCTGTAATCCTCTAAATAGAAGTGCTTTGTGTTCCTGTGTGGTCTGGAAACTGTGAAAACTGTGCAATATTTCAACCTTTTTGCAAAGACACTCAGTAAATACACTGGAAATCCTAGTAAAATTTCTTCTTATACTGTCTGTCTTCACTTCAGCCTTAGTTCTCAATTTCTCAGCTCGGGCAGTAAGTCCTGCTGTCCTTATGTGCACTCTGTCCAGGCCGAATTACTACTGACACCAATGGTCCTTTTGCTTGCAGAAGGGCTGAGGGACAAAGTGGCAAAGCTATTTGAGAGGTCTGGTTTGCAATGACGTTTTAATGGATCTTGGCACTTTGTGACAGCAGGTCACACTGCTTGGGCTCTCTTGAGTGAGGTTCTAAGGCTATGGATAAAAAGAATAAAAATGGCGCAGAATGCCTGAGCCCTGGTTTGGATGAGTGCACTGTACATTAGCTTTCTGGTCTAATCCAGGAGAGGGAGCTAACTTTCTAGCCATCACAGCTGGCACACTGCGCTGGAGGAGGTTTTTTCGCAGCTGATATCCCTTGTCTGACTGATCATTCACATATGCTGTCCCCCGAAGGAGAGTCATCTTGGGAGTGCAAAACCACCCTCTCAAAATATTGGTTACCTCTGTTCAGTGCAGTAAATATAATTACGTGACATATTCTTGACTAGGGAGTATTTATTGTTAATGTACTTTACTATAATTTAAACACTGTTACGTATTGTTTGCTCTCTTCCCCCACTCTTCTGCCTTTCGCCTATTAAGGAATATAGGAGGATCTGAATTCAATAGTTTCTCCACTGCAGTAAATGATGGTCCCTGTTGCACTGTGGGAAAGCAGGGCTGTAACACTCTGCAGTGTGGCAGTGGGTGTGTTTGTAAGCTCCTATGCTTGTAGCTTGCTGCCAGCCTTGTTTTAGTGTCCAAGGTGCAGGGTGAAATGTGTGTGGAGCAAAGAGTGCCCATGCCAGCCCCTTCCAGTGAAGAAAGCTGGAAAACAGCTTGTGGACTCCAACTAAGAGTGTGTCCATGGTGCCAGGACCTCCTGCCTCAGGCCTCTTCGCAAAGCAAAGACTCCTCATTGCAAAGCTTCTGTCTTCACTGTCACTGCAGCACCCAGCCTGGACTGACACAGGACAAAATGTCCCTATTTGTCGAAATAAGTTAATGGGTTAGAGAGGAGCACGAAAGAAAGAAGACAGATGGGCTGGGGTGTTGTATGGGCCCACAGAGGGGAAATGTGCAGGTAGTTGTGCAGAACATCTGCCCGTGGGCTGTCTTGGGGAGTCGATGGCCTAAGATGTGCACCTTGTGCTCGTGCACCTCCCATAGCCACATGTCCCCAAAAATGGGAAAGCACGAGGCTGACCTCACTGCCTGGTCACACTGGGGCACTCTGCCAAGTGTGGCTTAGGCACCCGTCTCTGGCCTTTGTACCCCAGTACCCTCCCAGAACAGGGATACCTGCTGAGTCAGCAATCTCATAGCTGTTGTTCTGTCTTTCTCTTCTTTGTCTTCTCTCTCACACACAAGATTTAAGATGTAATTGTTAAGCAGAAGACTTTGAAACCTTGCCATGTGTATAACAGAGAGGTTCAGACACTAGAAAGAAAATGGAAAGAAAAATAAAGCACTGGACTTTTTTGTGTCTGGATTTCTTGATGAGTTTGATTAATAATAATTAGTTTTAATCTAACCTTGTGGTTTTGTGTGCTTGAGGTTGGAGAAAAATTGGACGGGGTAGAGTAGCTCTGAAGCACTCTATTTGCTCCCTGCAAAGAGCCCAGCATCTCTGAAGGCATAAACAACTGAGTGCAGAGCAGATGGAATCATTTTTCTGTGTTATTTATTTTAATACAAAGGAACATGGGGAAATTAATATGGAAAATAAAAAAAATCAATTTACCACATATTTAAAATGAACAGAACATGAAAGTTCAAGAGAAAGGGAAAGAACTTTTTAAGCCTTTGAACATTTTTCATGTTTGTTTCACAATAGGCTGATGTTAGTAAACAAGTAAAACTAAAGGCAAGAGAAATTCTCCATGTCATGTTATCTAGCAAGAAATTTTGATTCACTTTAACAAGGAGTGAGTAAACACTGTGGGCTTGAATATAGCAGGATGGTATATTGGCACAGAAGCATACGTAAGTTAAATTGATAAACATAACCTTGAGCTATCTGTGGTGAGAAAATAACATCAGAGAGCCATCAGTGCTCTCGACGTCTAGAAATGGTCTGGCTTGTGACAGTAATCAGCTCAAAAACACATCCCACGTCACTGGAAAAATACTCAGTAATACTTTAATAGTCTTCTTGAAAACTGTATCCATGAAGAATGGCCCTTTAAAGCTTAGTGGAGTTAATTGTAGCAAACAGTTTATTGAGCTAATTAGGCCACTTTTTCTTTTAATTATCCATGAAGACTGAGCATTTGCTGAATTATTTATTTGGAATTATGTGAATAGGGTGTGCAAGGTTACTTCAACCTCAAGAACTCTCTGCCATGGCTATTACTTTAGCATTCACGATTCACACTCTGTAATTAGCTGGGTAAGTCATGTGGGTTTGTTTTGCTGCAATTGGACATCTCCCAGATTTATAGTTTTCAAGAAAGCTGGGGATATACTGAAGTGAATACGTTTTGCCTGAGTGATCATTCAAATTCCAGAGAGTAACACACATTTAAATTAGAAGAGCAGAGCAAAGCAGCAAGCCTGTCGTGTTTACTGCCATAATGTTTTGTGCAAAGCTGAGACATCCACTGATGGCTGTTGCAGGTGTCCTGTGTTGTACAGACCAGACAATTCCTCCCCCAATTCGAATGTTGTACTTTGTGATTATTTTATCACATTCATCTGTTTTGTGGAGCCAACATTGTTACTCTGTTAGTTGTTTGTCATGTTATGTTGGAGTTTGTGATAGATATCCTTTGCTGTGGAGCTTTTTTCCAGGTGAGGAATAGCAACGAGAACTGTTTGTTATGAGTGTGACCCTAAGAACTGTCTAATAGTGGAAATCCATCGCTGCCAGTGCCATTGCGAGACTGCCACTGGCACATAATACTGCTTGGTTTGAGCAAGGTAGCAGAGTCTGGTCCAGATTTGTTAGTCTGTCCCCTGTGCAGCACTGTGGGTGCGCTTTTGTAGCTGTTTTGAAAATCTGCGCCATAGCGCTCAGCAGTGGGTACTAACCAGAATTTACCAGATTTCACTGGTGGTGTCACTAGCTCGGTATTCTGCCCCCTGCATCACAGCTGTGAGGCTAAATGGATATTTTCTCAATTATTCACAGTCACATAACTGGCCCTTTAAATTAAGCAATAGGATTCCAGACACCAGTTACGGCAAAAACGCACGATGTTCATCTCCATTATCTCTGTTATTTAAGGCTTTCAGAAAACCACTAACCTTAACTCCTACACTCAAACAAGCACACACTAGCACATAGAGTTAAGCCAACTTTTTAACTCCCAGTCATTAAGGATGTCAAAACATTCTGATATATGATATAAACTCATTATGACTGGATTTTGTTTTTATTAATGTAAGGGTTAGGTTGTGAAGTACAGAAGATTTTTTTAAGCCTCTTGCTCCTTAGAGACAATGTGATTTGGTGGTTTAACATTGTAACATTTTAAAGGGCTTGTTAAGCCCTAATCAGAGCATATTAAGCACTAACATTTTTAAAGTGCATAATAAGACCTAAACATTTTAATAGCATATTAACTTGTAACATAAACCAAACACAGTCAGTGTTGTCTTTTTCCTAGTGTTTTTCCTATAACAAGTTTGAACAAGTAACCAATACTTTTAACAGCTATTAGAAAGTTAAGGCATTTTGTTTGTCCTTCCTGTTTGAAATAATAAAAAAAAAGGCCAGGAAATTTCTGTATAAGGAATTTTGTTTGGAGTGAAATTTTAAAATTAATGCAGAAAAAAAATGCATTTAGAGTTCCCTTTGCTAAATGTGAATAAATAGAATGTGCTGCTAGAGAAAAGGACTGTTTTCAGTGAAATGACATTTCATAATGGGAAAATGGTTTTGCTTGCAAAGTTTACTCAGATCTGATAATTTTTGAGTAATCTGTGAACAAGAACTGTGGGATGGGTTCTTACCAGTGATAAAGATTCATGGAAAATCTGGGGGGGATTGTTTAGGTCTTTTTTTTAATACAGTCTCCTGCATATGATTCTGAAAAAGAGGTACGAGTTCATTGATACTGTGGCCCAGCAATTTCCTTTGAGAAAAAAAAAAAAGGAAAGTACAAGCCAGCATGTGAGCGTCTCTGCATAATTGGTTTGGAACCTCTTGATGAGTGACTCCAGGCACTCCTTCCCTCCAGGGAGCTGGGTGCACCACCTCTGCAGCTATCCCAGCCCCTCCCAGGTTATGGTGAGGCAGCTGAGCCACCTTTTGGACCTTCATCTTCCCCATGGTATTGTGAGGGGAACTTGTGGCTCAATCACTTCAGCTCAGGTTTGATCGCAGCAGCTTCTGCTCTCCTATAGTGGCTGTGACCCCAATGCCTTCCGTGGTGGTAGCAGGAGGAGGATGACAGTGCCTTTGGAAAACAGTTTGTAAAATTAGTTTGGAGACAGCTGTGTGACGCTGACTCAGAGCTGTCCATGTGGTACTTGACCAATAGTGGGCTACAGCCCCTTGATGTGGACAGTCACAATGATGTAGAAATGCACTTGTGGATTTGGTCCGTTACTGTCCTGTTACCATGAGAGGAGCACCCAAACTCAACAGTCTGAAGGTGAACACCTCTTCAGAGCTGCACGTTGCTGCTGCTGTCACTCCAGCACAGGCAATGCCTCTGTGCCTCCCGGTCTGGCAGGTCGTGAGGAGACTTCTCCAAGTGTCTCTTATGAGGATGTGCTGAAACCTCAACATAGCTTTGGCAAATGCAGATCAGCTCCAGCCTAGGTCTGGACAGGTAAAGAGTCCCACAGTAACTTCATTTTGAAAATTGGCATATGTTTGCTCTTTATAGAAAATGCTCCCTTTATTGTAACTCTGACAGACAGCTTCTGGAGTGAGACATTTTGTGATGTGAGGGGGGCTGCTGCGGGGCCTTCCAAAGCGGGCACAGGGCCCTGCTGCATGTGCACAGCAGGGCCTTAACTCCTATGGGGATTTGTCTTCAGCAGCTGGGGAAAAGCTATGCAATGCAGCAGCAGCAAGGGAACTGTGCTCAAGTCAAATCTAGTGTGCAAAGGACAAAAAGGGAATGTTGTGAATTTTGTCTCATATCTGGGCAGCGTTATTCTAATACAGCAATGTCTTTTTGTTTGTCTATTTGTTCGTTTATCCCACATAGTAGTTGGAAGTAGTTAAAATAAAGCATAACTCCCCATCCTCATTATGGAATAAGAGTGACCACGGGGAGGAAGAAGTAATTCTAACATAACTAGAGAGATTTATCTACACCAGTGTAATTATACCATATAACTGGGAAAGTGTTCCTGTGGAGACAAGCTCCAGTGAGAGAGAAACAAAATCTTAAAATACTGAAGTCCTCATCCATAGGAATAACTCTGTAATCTCAGACTAATGATTCTTTATTTTTACTAAATAACTTGATTCAATAAAAGGTAAGGGCTTCATGTCTGCATGAACTACATTCTGGCATTAACATGACTGATGTCCTGCCAAACATGGGACATCTGAGGGAAATGAACCAGGTCTGAGGATGTGTTGCTGTACTGGTGCTGTTGTAGCCCATGGCTTTCGGGAATGATGCAGGGGTTGATCTTCAGGCCTTTAGCTCTTTGGCAAACAGAAGAACAGAGGGGAAAAACAGTGCAGAATTCCTGCCCAGAAAGAGAGCTCTGGTTACACCTTGGGCTACATCTGGGAAGCCCTGGCTCTCCATTCTGGTTCTTCCCAAGTCCTTTCCTCAAGCCTGTCAGTTCTGCTTGTAGTTGTCTCTGCTGCTCCTGCTGTCCTGCCAGGGGAGGAGGAAGAGGAGGTGACGTGCTGTAAGGGACTTTGCCCTGCACTGAGTCTTTTCTGGCAGAGGGTCACCTGTATTACTGGCAGCACAGGAAAATGCCAGATAGGCAACTTGAGTCATCAAAGCTCACCACTGAGTGATGGCTAAAGGGAACTGATAAAGCACTGACAAAGGAGTGGCATGCAGATTTCCTAAGTGCCATTTCTAAAATATGATAAAATCTGCATTCCGTGTTCATTGTTTTTGCCACTTTATACTCTGAAGTAGTGTCAGTGTGGTGCAGTGTTGCAGTGGTGCATCTCTGGAAAGGAGCCGTGTCATTCCAGAATCGCAGAATGGCTGCAGTAGGAAGGGACCTGTGGAGGTCACCTTATCCAAAACTTCGGCTCAAGCAGGATCACCTGGAGTAGGTTTCCCAGGACCATGTCCAGACATCATCTGAATATCTCCAAGGATGGAAATTCCACAACCTCTCTGGGCAGCCTGTTACCTTTTATGAAAAACACCTGAGCATACATTGTCCTCTGACAGCATCTTAGTGCACAATGCTTTGTTACACCAGCAGACACAGTTCATCTGATTGAGGTGACCTGGTGGCTAGAAGGATGGCGCTCTTCGTATCGGTATTAGCCACTGGAAACATTACATTGCTGCTGCTCAGCTTTCCTCGTGTGAGCAGTTTTTTAAAGGAGGTTTTTTCCAATTACTTTTTTATTTTTAAGGACAATATCTGTCCTATGCTAGGATGCGGTTTGTAGACTTTTCTTGAGGTCATCAAATACTTGTATATCACCTCTGTGTGACTATAGGCAAGCTTTGGTGACTTACTTTGTAGCCAAAACCTTAAAGGATGAAGCGTACAGGTTCTAGATTCTCTGGCGTCTTAATTTAGCATATTGTACATGTGAATGCCAAGCAATTTACCATACTTTATCATTCCTGAGAAACTGCATTTTTGGTTTAGAAGACGACCTGGAATAGACTATGCAAAGACTATTATCTATAGACTATGTGAAATGTATTTCTTTTAAAAGTGAGAGATGTGGCTGCCTGAGATGGGGGAGACTCAGTTCTGAAGAAGTGTTTGTGAGTTTGTGGGAAAGAAGGTTTAAAAAGGGAGAGCATGAAAGATTAGGAGAACTTGTTTGAAAACACAGCTGCTTTCTGTATAGTGTATGCCACACTGAGATAATAAAATTTCTAAGCTGCTTAACTGAGTGGAGTACCTGGAGCACTTTCAAAGTCTGTAAAAACCATCTAAGAAAATGTTTTAAGTGAACTCTCTAGGGACTGTGAAATAGTGTTGCACATGATGCGTATACCTGGATTAACTGTACTCTTGAGGATGAGCCAATCTTACATGCTTATAGCCCTTCTTATTTCAATAGGAACATTTGTGGATGCTGAATGTTCAGTCTGTGTTTTGACAGGTATCGTTTCTATCTCGTTGCATAGTTGCCTGCAGGTTACAGGTACTGTTTTTGTAGAATGCAATGGATATGTCTACCAGAGAAGAAAGGCTCACGCGCTCTTCTGCTCGTACGCTGAGCTGACTGGATGTGAGTACAAGCACATTAGCACAGTACTAAACCCAAGCTAATATACCTGCCTCATTAGCCAGGCTTTTCAACTCAGATGCAGGACTGTGCTGAAGTTTGTGTCTAAAGTTCAGATAATGGCTGGCCAGCAAGGAGAACTGTCAGAAAATTCTCATGCCTGTTAATCTATGAAAACACCTCTTGTGGGTAGAACACATTAGGAGGCTGGAGAAGTGTTATTTAGGCAATATTTGGTAGGCTTTTTTCTTGAAACGCTAATTATTTTATTAAAAATACGAGAATATGTTTTAGGGTATCAGCCTGACTGCAAGAACTGAAGAAAAAGAAAAACATGCAGAGGGGAAGACATAAAAACAAAAGGTTTGCAAGATGTTTGTAAATTCTAAATTTTGAAAAAACCTATATAGTTGTCTTGCATAAATATCTTCAGGAACCCACTGGTTTTACCTAGCTTGGCACAGACTTGGAAACTTTCAGTAGTGGAAATTAAATGGAGATACGATTACTTTCTAACAACATGCATGTTTTCAATTTATTAGTATAGACAAAAATCACCCTTGGATAGTTATTAAATTTGGCAAATGAATTTAATTTTTTATAGGCATTATTTACAGAGATGAAAGCACGCGGTCCAGCATAAAAAGTGAGGAGAGTGTGGCATGATATTAAATGCTGAAACTTATACACTAACTTAGAAGCACATTTCAAACCAGGTTAAAGGGTGAGTTTGAATCTCTTCCAGTATGCTTAAATATATAAAGCCTTTTGACAGAAAGAGTTGATGGGTAGAGATGGAAGAGCATCATAGCTCCTAATTGGTGTCAATAGATTGCTGCTTTTATAAAATGTGAGAAGTTTAGGTGAAGTACTCTCCTTTTCAGGCAGCGTATAGATTTGTAACAGCTTTTAAATAGAGTGCAAGTTCTCTTTTTTTCTTGGAACGAAAATGTTGATGTGAAATTGAAAACTCCTTTCAGATGCCTGCTGGGCTGGCAGGATGTCAAGTTGTTTGGCTTGACTGTCTCTCTTTTTCACTCCCTTCACATTGTTTACAGACAACATACTCAACTTCAACTGCCTATGTTTAATTATCAACTAATTATGTGCAAGAGGAATTGGAAAAGGGCACCACACTAAAGAGTCTCCATGTCTTAGACTGGTTAGGAATAGACCCTGCTGCAGGCAAATCACAAAGTACTGTCCTAAGCAAACTGCGTGGGACAGAGAGAGAGGGCTAAAGGAGGTAGGAAGAGACAAAAAATGCTTTCAGCCCGTGGTTTCTGATTAGAACTGGGAAAGCGGGTGACTCCCAGCTTTTGCCTCAGGTTGTATATGCTGATGTGAAATGTCTTATAGATGCACCGTGTTTGCCAAACTCAAGGAGGAGGGAGCACTTCCCATAAGGTGTATTTTAGCCAGAGTATATCAAGGTTAGCACTGCTAACCTGGATCTACACAGGATTTGTGACTTAGTCCCTTTGGTATCCCTGTAAGAGTTTCTTGATTTAGGTATTGAGGTGGTTTAAGCACTAATTTTGCTGAAGTGTGTTCCTGTCTTAGCCCAACTTCACCTGTAATGTGGACTGGAACTTGTGCACCTTACAGTGAGACTAAATCATTCAAGGGCTGTTAGTCCTGCAATGCCTTTGCTGTGTTCTTGGAAGAAAGGCAAGTTCTCCTGCAGCTGGGCCAGCTGTCTGGAAAGGAGTCCTAAAGTATCTCAGCCCCAAAGTGCTGTAGATACGATCTCAGACACAGATCACTGTGAAGTTGAAAGGGTGAATTGTGTATGGTTTTGGAGAGGAGGGGCTCACATCTTGGCTAAGTAGTGTTGGTCGCATAAATCCCTGGGTACGTTGGCCATGGAAGTCATGGTGCATGGAAACTTGGGAGAAACTTTTGGCCACTTATAAGTTAAGAGTCACTGTGTCAACTTTGATGGTGCAGCCACCACAGAGGAGGTTAACCCAGGCAGAGGCTCTGTTTTGCTGTTAGCCAAAGAACTCTGGATATTCCTGAGTTTTTAAAATATATAAAGCTTTCTCTTATTTACGGCATTCTCTTTCTCTTGGATATGTACAATTTCTTGACAGATTTGGTTGAAATTAGTAATGTGATACAAAAGGTAAGTAACTGGGAGTTTGTCAGGCTTTTATCTTCACTTATGTATGTGATGTGGAGTTTTGCATATACAAAGATGATTAGTGACAGAGTGTGACCTGGATTTGATGCTTTATCCAGAATATTCACTCAGCTTTGCACAGATTCATATCAGATTCTCTAATTGTTTGAAAAAACCCCAACAGTAAAAATCTATGTCAAATAGTTCATCTGCTTTAAAAAATTATGTGATAGGGAAGGGAAAATACAAGACTTGGATCCTGTTGTGACTAAGGAAGTTTTCTTTGGGAGCCTCATCTACCAAGTGTTCTTATCTGTTCTCAGGAATTACAATGTGGTTAGTTTACAGTCTATTATGCAAAGTTGCATGCAATGTGTTAATGATATTGGTAATTTAGTAACTATGTTCTGCACTAATTGGTAAAGCTGAATATCATATTGCTCATTCTGGATCACTTTCAATGCTGCTGCATATTTCTTCAGTGTGTTTTAGCTCTTGTCATTAAAGCATGTATGTACAAGCCAACATACCTTGTGAACTTTGAAAAGAAACTCCAAGCCCCCAGTGTTTTATTATGTCTGTCATATTAAGCAAGAGAACAATCTGGTGGTTTGATAAAGAGATTATTGTGGAAGGAAAGCTTCTGTGATTTAGGGAACAGACTGACTGGAATCCTTTTCTATCCCCTGTTTTAAATGTAGGGTAAAGGGCGATGCTCTGTATTGGGAATGCAGCTGAAAGAGAAGGTTTTGACACAGTGAATCTAATTGTATCTTCACAATTAAATGCTTTGGTCAGAAGTAGGTAAAATTAAGGGTTACATACTATAAAATCTCTTTCGTGTTTATTACTATTAAATATTTTTTTCTAATGTTATTGTTTGCAACAGATTTTAAAAAATGAAGCATACCTGTCTTCTGTGAAGTGATTGAGTGGCAAAGTATGGAAAAGTGTTAGTATTACAGTAAGAAAAAGCAGCTATTTGGAAATGGTCTTACCTCAATATTAGATATACAAGCTAGTGTCAAATGTGTTATGTGCTGGGTTCTCTCAAGACCACTGTGAAATGCAGATGGGTTAGCAGTTAAGTATCTTTTGGGAGATGGATGGATGTTTCACTTAAAGAGCTAATAGGAGACCTGTTGCCTGTTCCAACAGCTTGAATATTAATCTAGACTCCCCAACCTTTTGTAAAGTACACAGGACAATCTAGTGTAAGGATTGAATGGCCCTCTGGGAGGAACCCTAGAAGCTGAGAGAAGACTTGAATTGACATTTCAGATTAACAAACCAAACTGGATCACACAGAGACTTTGAAATACTTACAGTATCTGATGCCAGATCTTCGTGTGATGCATGCTGTACTACAACATACTAGCAGAGCCTTTTTGACCTCAGCATGGAGCAATATGCATAGGAAAAACACATCGTCTTCATTGGTTCTGAACTAGTTACTAGGACTAAGGTAGAGATTTGGAGGTTTTATTAACTACTTCTGTAACTGTGTCAGCTTCAGGGTTCAGGAGCAGTTGGAAAAAGTAAATGAAATATTCAAATTTAGTGGAGATGGACAGAGAACACATCAGAATATACTGTTATGTCACTGTGTAAATCCTTGATACAGCCACATTTTGAACATTGCAGTGTTTGCTCTCATTTCAGGAAGGACAGGACAGCTGCAGGCAACCAACGGCAGAGAAGGTTTCCATACAGAGGAGAACCAAAGTGGCAAGGAATTAGCAGCATGGTTGATTAAGAGGTGGTTGAGGTCCTGAGTGGCCTGTAGAAGTGATTAGGGGATACCAATCAGTGTTACAGAATGTGACATCAGATTAATTGCTAAGAGGCATGTTCAGAGCAAACAGAAAGGCGTTTAGCACAGTCTGAAACCCACTGATATGAACTGTGGTGGGTACCAAAAGCTGACAGGTTTAAAAAGTATAAGAGAAATTTATGGAGGGAAAATCCATCAGAGACAATTAAGCAGAAGGGTACTGCTTATTGTTAGGAAGCTGGAGCAGTTACTGTAGGCTGGGATGCTGCACTGGAGAAATATCACTGGGTGTTACTCACCACTACTGGAGCCTGGATACAGGACCTTGGTATGATCCAGTGATGTTTTTGTTTTGTCTCTAATGAACTGATTGGTACCAGATCTGCTCCAGCCTATGGTACTGTACAAATAGGAAGCATTGACAAGATTGTATCAATTGTATCAATATCTAAGCTGGGTGGAAGCAGTTACTGCTTAAAAAAAAACCTATAGAAAGTAAACATCCTTGCTGTCATCTGCTAGAGTACACATTTTCCGGTGATATTATGAACAAGTATTATTTGTCTGCTGACAGTGGAAATGAACTGACTGGAGAGGCATTTTTCAAGAGCAAATGTCAGGTATCTGACAGGTATCTGATATATTAAAATAAAAAAACAGAAAAAGAAAAAAAAAAGGTTGCAACCAAACAGGAAGGTGACTTGGTTAGCACAAGTTGATACGCTGCCTGGGAGGACTGACTGATAGGCTTGAGGCTTGTCTGGATTCTTCAGTATTTGTAGGGTAATCAGTTGATGGAACTTCTCCAAATATCCTTGTGTTCGAAGATAACTCTTTTCTCTTTTTACATAACTTTGTCTATGTTGTTTGGCCTCTTCAATAAGACTGTTCATTTCCATGATGTTAAAAGAAATCAGGTGTCTGGAGTTATCTTAATTCTTTTATATCCCATTACATTTATTGCTTTGAGGGGATAAAAACTGAAAATAGTTCCCCCCTAAAAATTACTAATGCACACTTGCTATCTTCCTTGACATTCAGAGAATTGGTACAGTGCTTGAAAAATTCAGTACTATTAGGATCAGATTCAAGCTCCAGTAAAGTCAGAGGAATGTATTTTGCATTTGACCATCTTCTTCCTGAGCATAAATACAATAAAATAAAATAAAAAATTTAAACCACAAAGATTTCCTCTGGTACAAGGGAATCCAGAACGAAACAGTATCACACAAAATGACTACTGCTGGTGTATGGCCCAAGGTTAAACAGTCATTTAATTTTATCTTGTGTAATAAGTTACTAGATAGCAGTTAATAATTGAAGAGAATCCCATATTTCATAGCAAATGCTATAGTAACAAAAAAAGAAGAAAAAGGCAGGAACACCTGGGAAAATCAGTGCATCTTTTTCTTTAACCTGTGAGTACATTAAAAATGAGCTTTTGATTCCATATGTATAAAATCTATGGAACAATTAAGAGACCCATCAGGAAAAGGCAATAATGACCAGAATAATGCAACGGAGTACGTTGTGTGGCTGAGCCCTAAGCAAAGCAGTTCAGTAGGGACTTCATTGAGTCCCCACTGGGAAAGCTGGGCTGGCCCCTCGTGAAATCCATGGCAGTTTGTCAGGCAGTTTTGTAATTCCCTGCCCCACAAAACTCGTTTAACTCAGTTATGTTTCACACTTGCTGAACAGAAAAACAGGCAGCTTCATTGGAACTGGTGCCATTTTTCACAGCAGCCTTCTCCGTGAGTTTTTATGGTACAAAAATAGGAGTAGGACAATACTCAACAGGCCCAAGCTCTGCTGTTGTCTGGGGCATGAGGGCTCTGGGCTAATTCAGCAGCTGAAGTGCTTGGCATCCTCATCTGAAAAGCCCCCAACCTACCTCCCAGTGCCCAGTTGGTGTTGCCCTTCCAGAAGTTGACAGGAAAGGGAGCTGATAAAATTCACCTTTTACCCTGCTCTCCATGCCTCAGGGATGCTCAGGGGAGCTCCCATATGTATCTTCCTTGCCCCTACAGTGTCTTCTCCCTGGCTGGAAGAGTGTTGGAACAGTCTATATTCTGTTGAAAGCTTTGGCACCATCTCTCCCCTTGTCCTCCTGCTCTGGCTGCTGCTCAATATATCCTGCAGACCACTCTGAAAGGTACAATGGATGTATTTCCCTCTGTTTCACTTGACAAATCCTGTTCCCCTACTGCAGAACAGACCTGTCTTCTATTTGCCAATGGGGTCCTTCAAGGAGGGCAAGGACCGTGTTTTTACCCATTTTCAAAATAGATTAATAAATCCAGATTCTGGCAGATTGTAAAAATCCAGAAGTGATTTTTTATATCAGAATTGTTCCTGAGTTTGGGACTTTTAATTTTTATTTTAATTTTAATTTTTTTTATTTTTTTATTTTTATTTTTATTTTTTAATTATTTTCCCACTTCACACAAATACATCTGTTCCAGTAAAAATGTCATCAGATCCAGGGTGGGGTAAAGCAAGAGGAAGAGCTCCACCCAAGCTTAGTGGTTAGGACACTCATCCGAGATGTAGGAGATCCAGATTCAAGTCAGTGTTTTCCTGGTTCAGAGTGGGGACTTGAACCTGAATCTCCCACAGACCATTGAGTGCTCTTACTGCTGGCTGTTGAGTTGGGGATGCAGGTTTTGGTCTCCCCGGATATTTGAGAGGTTTTGTTTTTCTTTTGTATTTTGTTGAAGACAAATTTCAAACACTGAAATTATTTTGTGTGGAATGGAATAGCACGTTTCCAGCCAGCCCTAATTCTCTACATGGCAAACTCGGCCAGGGTTCTGAGAAGCAGACATTTGCCGTGGCTTTGGAAATGAACTTCTGGAGTCAGAGCCGTAATTGAACCATTGTACATCAGAAGAATGTACTTTGGACCGTGTGGATGATGTGCAAGCAAAAGCAGCCAGCCGCTTGCCTACTACACATGGACATCACTTCAACCAAATGCAAAAAGTTCATGGACCAGAGGTTGCCCCCAGGGCACTTAGCATGTGGATAAATAGAAGAACTAGGGCAGTTTTTCTACACTGCAAATAATATTAAGATACTATTTCTTGTGGCTTCCTGCCCCTACCCTCTTTCTCTGCATTGATTTC
Organism: Mesitornis unicolor; assembly: GCF_000695765.1. Taxonomy (NCBI): domain Eukaryota; kingdom Metazoa; phylum Chordata; class Aves; order Mesitornithiformes; family Mesitornithidae; genus Mesitornis; species Mesitornis unicolor. The sequence goes on from NW_010206541.1 coordinate 72,448, forward strand.
ATTCATAGAGATGGAAATGATCTGCAGCACTTTGAGACATAAGCAGACTTAAATGGTCATTTAAGTAGCTTTGCTTGAAGCTTTCAGGCTAGCCAACAAATAATGTAAGGAGCAGATTGAGAGGTTAGCTGTGTATGAAAGCTAAAAGCAAGTTCATTGAACAAATATAGATACTACCATTTCTGTGAAAATTTGATCTTTGACTAAGTCTGTTTCATGTCAGACAATGTGGTTTGTTCTTTAAAAAAATATCCTGTTTCATCCAGGTGTATCCAGGCATTTTGGTATATCTAGGCAACCTATCATCACTTCAGACAAGCTTTCCTCACATGTGACTACTGGTTTTTTTGCACAACGAAGGAAAAGTTCTACATTACCTTTACTGAAAACCAAACTTGCATAAGCTAGTAATTACACCTGGAGTATTTTCTAAAGAAAAACTTTCTGTTTTGGAGCTAAGTCAGATTTTGCTGAGCTAACACTCCAGACTTTAATTGTATGTATTTTCAGCACTCGGTTAGTACTTAGTAAGAGAAACTGTTTTGGTTTCTGAAAAATTATAACAGATTCCAGGTAAAGAGAAAAGAAATTATAATGTGATGAGAGATATTGAGAAAGCACATATAACTTTATGTTTGTAAAGCTGAACTATAGAAACTGAGTAACTACTTACGTAATAGATTCAGACTCAGCTGGGGAATGGTAATCTGTGCCTGTTTATCTTGAAGATCAATCGCTCCTAATGAAGGATAATAGCACTCACAACAGCCACATACATGCCTGGAAAAAGCCCACGTGTGTAGGTGCAAAAATTTGCCTTGCCTTGGGCAAATACGCTTGAAAAATTGAATGCTGTGGTTATAGGTTGGTTTTGGCAGAATCATGAAGAAAAAAAACCACCAAACAATATAAATATCTTGCCAATTATAATGCTGTATCTCTTTAACCCTTTAATTTGTTTTTTACTAATTTTTTTAAATTGTCCATACCACAGTATTTTTCTGAGTGACCTGTTGAAATTACAGCCAATTTGAATAACTAAACCCATGTCCTGGTACTGTTTTGTTTTTGTGCTGCTGAGGTTAAGTCTATGCTCATGCCAGAAGCTGTTTAGCATTTGCACTATTGGAGGCAGCACCTGAAACCTCACTGTGCTGCAGCTGGGCAGAGATTGTGCAAAAAGTTTGTGGCAGGACGTGAATGTGGCTGGAGAGCTGTGCTGTCCTTCCTTGTTGAGCACTGGCACTGTGCAGCAAACAGCATTGAGGAAAGAAAAGGAGGGATGCTTGCCAGCAGCAACTCACCTGAGGAGTCTCTGGTGAGAGGCACCTCCCAGACAGGTTCCACACCACCTCATTACCATCATATGATCATGGGGCCTCTGAGCAATTCTGTGACTATTCAGCCCCTCCATTCATAGCAGAGTGGCTACGGGTGTACCTGTCTGATAAGATGCTAAGACATGAATAGAAAGGGGAGGCTGATGATGAGCATGAGCTTATGGCTTCACCTCAAATGGCCAGCAGAGTGACTCCTGAAGCTGCCAACAGTGAGGTTTTGCAAGGTGATGCATCTAGGTAGTTTTCTTCATCACACTTTTGCCTAGTTGAAAGGAGACAAAGGAGAACTGGCTGCTCTATGCACTTGAACTCCCTAACCCTGATCTTGCAAAGAGATGGTTTCTTTTACTGATTTCAATGGCAGTCAAGTCATTGCAGATTTCCTAGTAGGACTGTCATCCTAGTTGATCCTGCTGAGCACAGCTACCCTGACTCTGTGGGTTTAGCAGGATGACGTTCTAGCACAGCATCACTAGAGAAACACTCCCTGAAGTTGCTGCCAGTTTTGCTGCTGATGTTAACCAAAGTAAGTGCCATGTCAGTTTTCTATATTGTCTGTTACTGCTTAATTCTTAATTCAGACCAGAGTGGTCTCTCACAAAGCAAACAAGGTGCAGTGAGTGTTCATCCTGCACTAGGTCTGTCTGCCACTCATTGCGGTGGACTTGATCCATCACCCATGTGCAGGATGCAGCATATGGGTAGCTCTGCCAGCCAGCGACCAGCTGCACCTGACCTACAAGATGACAGGGGTGAGCATGGACACTGCGCAGTGCTGCGGTTGGTGATGGGGCCCCTGGAGGGTGGGCACCTGCGAGATTGTCTTGTCCTACATCAGTCCCCATGGTCACGTAACACAGCATGCAGGTCCTGCTGCTGCAGGCCAGAAGACATTTTGGTTGCCTTGTATGAGTCGGTTTTCTGTCACAGGAATTTCCTCTGGCTATAGGTGGAAAGTATTTTCTTTCCAAAGCTACCCTGTTCAATACCTGTTTTTTGCCTCCTAACCAAAAAATAAACCAATGCAAAAGCTCCAGATCAAGCCTGAGTGTTTTAACAGAAACAAGCTCTGCAAGCCCATTTGCCTCTAGAAGACTGTGTCCCCAACTGGGCTGTTTCACATCTGATATGCTGCAGCAAGGGTTTCCCGTGACAAAATTTTCATACATGCTGGGAGGACAGAGATACATGATGAGGGCTATAGCCCATCCAGGATGTTTTTGTTGATTTGAGACATGTTTTAAGCAGTTTCCAGGTCAAGATTCTAATTTTCAGTTGAATGTATCTTGCTTTTCAACATTTCTTCTTTTTGTCTCAGTTACTATACTTTCTATGGAAAGACCAAGTAGAGTGATCATACTTACTCTTTATATACCCTTTTCAGGACAAAAAAAAAAAGCCATTTTCTGAGCATTATTTTTTATTTCTTCTGTTAGAGGTATCTCTGGAAGCACCCATACTTTTCCTTTCAGTAAAGACAGCTCATCTGATTATCAGCCCAAAGTACTGCCTGTGACAATGACAGGTGAATGATAGCTGTATTCTTGGTTTGCTTTTTTGCATATCTGTGTTTAGCACAGCTAATAATTAATTATCTGTATCTAAGAAAGCTACTAGCTAATAATTTTTGCAGAGCAATGTGAGAACAAAACACAATATTTGTTAGTGTGTGGTTTTAGAGGGAAGAATTTATTCTGTGTGTGCGTCTTCTATGAGCCAGAGCAGTAAAAGGCTTTTCCACTGAAAAGCCTCTGTAAATACATTGTATTTAAGAAACATTTTGGTTTTTTTTAAGATGGTTAATTATTTTTATTTAAGAAATACATAAACAATTTAACTGGGTTATTTAAAATCCATTTGCTTTCATTATAGCTATTTAGTTCCTTGCCATTTACAATTTATTTCTCAAAATTGTTTTCTCCTTTCTATCTCCTTGCCAGCTGGATCTTTATTCTACCATTGCTAGCTGCCTTTTTTTATGCCAAAGTCTGAAACGCTTTAAAATTACATTGAAATGGTTTAAAATTAGACTATATGAGTTTAATTTGAAAAATGTCTTATATTGACTCAGTCTAATGAGTCAGGCCTAGTTTTCAGATACCTTGGGTATATTATTATTTTTTATCTGTCAGTAACTCAATAAAGTAAAGAAAAAAGGGATGAAAACAGAAAGTTCTCCAGTGGAGCAGAAAAAAGATCAGAATAGTGTAAGTATGGGAACAAATAGGAGTCGATTCTGCATTATTTTTGGACCTGAATTCCCCTTTATTTTGCAAGGATTTTTTCAGATACAGCTTTAGCTAGCCAAAATTCTCCTTTCAAGTTAAAGAAATATAAGCTTATTCATTAGATTTTCAACTAAGTGGAGATTTTCATTCCTTAACACACACCAAGGAGCTATGCTCGTGCTTTGAGAACTGTTTACAAAAATGGACTAATAAGAGAAAACAGCTTTATCATTGTGGTTTTCCTTGTGGTCAGCATCTGCACGAGAGAAGGAAGGGTATGAAGGAAGGGTAGTCACATTTCAACAAAAAGACAACAGAGCAAATCTTGCTCTATTAGGTGGGTGTAAGGCCATAGCTAACTGCTGATTTTAAATGAATAGTTACAGAATCATACTGTTGCATACAGAAAAGAGGATTTGGTGCTATATCAATAAAATTATTCCAGGGAGGTGGGAAAAAAAAGTAATGTACTGTTTGTGCTTGCAGATTTAATCTGCTTTTGCAAGGCATGTCCTGCAAGAGTCAATCTTGGGGATAAATCTTCCTATGCGACTCTAAGCCCACGGAAGCAAGATTTACACCTCTGTAGGTGATCCAAGGCTTGTTTTGCAACCACCAAGCCCTGAGCAACCCCCTCATTATTTTCCAGCATGGGTTTATGCATGAGTTTGTTATTACTTGACGTAACTTTATCAGATGCATATTGCTCTGGATAACCTGAATCATGGCATATATGGATAGCAATGACCTAAAATCATACAGCTGCTGCTCTGGCTCCTCCTCAGAGACTCCTTGGATAAAAAGGTGAGGAACTAAATGTAGGAGTCAAGAACGAGACCATTCTGTGGCCCTTGCAGTATGAATTGTAGGGTGTCCCACTCATTTCTAGTAAAGGGCACCACAGAAACCTTCTGTCTTGAATGCAGTCCTGCACTGAGCTGAAGTCACCTCTGCTAACTATGAGTCTGGTATTGGTATTGGTACTGGTACGACAGGTATTGGTGAGAAGTGAGGCCCTTTGCAAGCTCCTGTTTGGATGAGTTTGTGTGTGAATACACCTCTGGGTTGCTTGGGGGGGCAGCTAGTGGATGGTACTGCCTCATGTCACCCACAGTGTGGTGTGCACACATTACAGGGCCGGTATCAGGGCACAGCAGCTCCTTCCTGAGTTTGGTGGCAGCAGGTTGCATAGGCTGTGCTCTTCGCTCGCATATGCTGTGATGGGCTTGCATGATCAATATAGAAGTATTGATACACATGAAATGCCTGCTGTGCAAAACATTAAATGGCATTATACTAGATCTTTTGAATAAATAATTTGCAATATTATTTTTACCCAAAGGGTTTTGAGCTCTTTTATGTAGCTTAGATGCCCACTGACATTTAAATAAGAGTTGAGGCAATGGTGTTTGGAAACTTTACAAAGAAAACACATGTATCCAGTTTGCTCAACATGGGTGTCTGAAGAAATGCTAAAAGGTGTCCAAGATGCAAATGTTTATGAAACACTCAGGAGAATTACACAACGGCATATGAGAGCAACCTAATTTTCCATTTGAACCCTTGTACATCAGATATACGTGGTGTGGATATCCACTCAGCACCTGTACTGTCATCTCATTCCCACTGGCTGCTGCTTCAAGTGGTTAGAGTGACAGCAGAGCCTCTTGGCCTGCAGCATCATGACTGCCTTGTGCTAATCCAGGTGTGAGTTCCTCCTGAGAAAGGTGTCTGGTGGCAGTGGTGCCCCAGCAGTGTTCAGTACCAGTGCTTATGGACTGGTGGGGAGAACACAGGCAAGCTGATACATTGGGTTGATTTTCATGTGAATCAGTTCCCAGATGTGGCTCACTGTGCTGTCACACAGGGCTTAATGCTTGCACAAGGGAAGAGGTGATGTGGTCAGACCTAGCCCTTGCAGCAGCCCTCACTTAGTGCCGCTTGAAGCTACCATGATGTTGACTCAGTGTCAGTGCAGGTAACACTTCAGTACAATGCGTGGAACTAGGTTTTAGCACTGTGAGTGCATGCAGGCTCCCTAGGGTACCACAAGTTGGTTTCCACTCTAATGATAAGAACTTCATCTGTGTAACTTACTACAAAGTGTCCAAAGAGGACACAATGGCTTTCTTGCTCCACCCTAACTTTTCCCGTTGCTAAGCCCAGGGTAACGACCTGAGGCTGGGATGCAGCTGTCTGCAAACTTCATAATAAATACTTGTAGTTCTTTGCCATATTGTAGGAGAACTATTTCTTAGTTAATCTCAGTTCTTTTTTAGAATGTGAATCTAATTGCAAAACTATGATACTGCACTTCAGCATGTATTGCAGAGTTTCCGGGATCACGTGTAGCTGCAAACTTTCACTTCATGCCAATGTACTACACTCTAATGGGTGAACTTTCTAAACTCAATGTTCTGGAAGCATGGAGGGATTTTGAAATAAAACCCCAGTGGATAAAAATAATCCTCTAGTATTTTACTCCCAGTTAACCTTTCGATGAGAGAGGGTATAGAGTTGGGCAGTAAAGCTGAAAGTCCAGTTAGTCTCAGTGGCACTATTCATGGATTAGCTTCTCTTCTGTGTTAATGAATCAGAATCTGCCCCTGAGTAAATAGTCTCCAAGTTCAACATCCGTGAACAGGGAATATACTGAGAAAAGCCATAAATACTACACAGTCATAGGTCAAGGCAAGTGGACATTTTGTGGTGGTGTACTTCATAATTACTGAACTGTAGCTAAAATCCTAAGCTTGAGGATGCAGCCATGGCAGGAATTAATATATTTTATAGGCCACCTTATTTTTTAGCTTTAGACTGATAAATAGTCCCTTTCCCTATCCCATTCCCTGTTTCTGGCTCAGTCACTGTTTAACGATTCAACGCAAAGTTCAACAGTGGCTCCCAACAGAGCTGAGAAAGCTCTTCCTCCAGTGCCTCGGGGGCAGCAGGTGTGTCCCTCAATTACGGAAGGGAATTAAACTGGTTTCCCTTTCACACTGCCATTTTTGGTGAATGCTCTCTCCACTGAGCTGTTGGTGTAGATGTAGGATGAAGGCAATAGCCTTATAAGAGGAAGGTGACAATGTTCTGTGGGGAGACCACTCTGTTTGCAGGAAGCACTCAGTTTGCTTACTTGCTTGAGTAGGGTAGGAAGGTGCAGGCAGCTCCTGTGAGTTTGCTGCACAGAGCAGGGTCTTGCCTGTGCCCCACAGGCCCATTACCATGGCGCACTCAGACCAGAAGTCACCGCGCAGCAGCTGGGACTTCGGTGCTTGTGGCCTTTTGTGTCTCGGGGCAGTGAGTTCCGTCCGACCTATCATTAGAGTAAGAGCTGCTGGATCAAGCAGAGAATTTCCTGACCCTAATAAAATGAAAAGAATTAAAACAAATTAAATTCAGTCCTAATTCAGCTCCTAATTGAAGAGATTTATTACCAACTTACTATGCAAATGTGTATCTCCGATAGTGGCAAAACTGTGCGGACATCTGAGAAATTGGTACAAATGGTGGAATTTGAGTTCTTGATCCCTTTGTAGGCAGAAGGCTAAATTATCTTCTTTTTGACCTGATTGATGTTTGTTTGCCAGTGACAGTTAAGAAGCTTGGTATAATGTATAAGTATAATTTTTCAGTATAATTTGAAAATACATTTGTATTTTTAAAACTCTTATGTGATATGTCAAAGTCTGTCTGCTAGGGATGTTCTACCATCTCACTGACTTGAGCAGGATTTCATACATGAATACACTTTTGAAGGACCAGATCCTGAGCTGGCACGTATTTGCAGGTAGATGTTGAACCCCACTGTTTCATTAAGCTTGTCAACATTTATCCAGTGTGATCTCCAGTGAACTGGGGTAGGAACCTCTCAAGACTGGTTTTTCCTGGGAGCACTTCTGGCTTTTTGGATTCCAGTGGAGTCCAAAAAATGTTAGAAGCAGAGCTGATACTCTTGTCCTGGGACAACTCAGGGTTTTGTTTTGGTGAGCTGGCAGTAGGAGATGAAGATTAAAAAAGAATTAAAAAGAAAATGGTGAGAAATTAGTTCTGTAAAGGTGGGGGAGCCCCTTTTTCTCCATCAGTTTGCTGCCTCTGCTATTTGTATCATTTAGTGCAAAATCTTTCTGACGAGTTGTCTGTTTGGTAGGGAAGATAGGATAATGAAAGAGCTTTGGTGGGTTCCTAATTCCCCTACCTGTTCTAGTGTTGTTCTGACGCCTGATATACCAGAGCAGCATGACAGTTAAGATCAGCATTCACCTGCAGATAAAACCAGTAAAGATTTTATTTCCTATTCTAATCAAATGTGGTATCTCTGATATCTGATGACAATTGCTGTCTTTTTAATAATCCTCACTGTGGAAAGCCTTGAATACTCAGTTATAGTTGCATTCCTGGAATCATTTATACTCTGTGTAGAGATGCAGTAAGATGTTTGCTCCAGTTAAGCCAAGACTGAACTGTGCCCCAGGGAGTCAACCAGCCAGCTACTGAATCTTTATCAAACTGACATGGACGGCCCTCATCCCTGGTAGGGAGATCAAATACCCCTTGCAGGAACACAATATTCATTCAGCCTTCCAGCATCACAGTGTAAACTGGAGCATTCATTTGCTTTCTGACTGGGCATGAAGGGAGGGAATCCTGCAGCCATTACCTCTGCCCCCACCAGCTGTGGCAGTGAGACTGTGCGGCAGGTTCCAGGGAACGCAGGGATGTATTTGGACAGCTGCAGAACATGAGCAAGGGGGAAAAAAAGGGCTGTCTCTAGGAAAGCATGTCCTGATTTATAAGAGAACTATATTTATGTTAGTCGTAACCACATTATTCAATGTAATTGCGGTCAAGAATTGAACGAGTCTAAAAGAATGCAAAAAAATATTTTCAGAATTCCTATTATAAATAAAGACCTGGTTTAGAGGTTTTATGAGAACTTTAGAAGTTGAATGGGTAGCAAAACCCCAGTGTTTTCCAAAAGATAATGCCAGAGAAACCACATGAAAATTCTTCTCAGTGAAGAACTACTGCTTTATTTTTTTTTTCTTGGTGCTTTTCAGTGTCTCATGCTGCCCTCTCTGTCATTTTATTTCACGCTATTTCTGTGCAAGCTGACCAGTACTGGTGCATTGTAATACCAGTGAAGAGCAGGGACTTGCTGTTCATGGTTGCCAGGAGTGAATTTCTCTCCCCTCACCATGCCCCAGGGTGTTAGCCGTTTTCAGTCAAACAAAGCAATGGCAGTACCGTCCAGACTTAGGCTGTGTTTGTTAGATTTTCAGCTGGGAAATGTATGTATTTTCCCCGGCTGCATTTTGGAAGGCTGGTCCCCATGCTGAAGCACTATGTTTTCCTTTACATTTATGTGCTACCTGAGGGCAACTTTTGTCTAAATAGTTCCTACTATTTGCCTATTTTTTTTGCATCTTGCTTCTTTGCTTATGCTCTGTCTGGTAGGATAGTACTGAGCCCATAGTGAAAGCTGTGCCTAGGCACAACTTTTGAGACGTGAATTTTACTGTGTTAAGCTCTGTCTGAAAAGATGTTTCTCTCATTAATGAGATCTCAGCTCCCCTGATGATTGCTTCTCTTCATAGCTTTCAAGTGAATATGAAGTCTCCCTGCTTCGCCAGGTCTTCTCTTTCCATTTACTCCTGTTTCTTCCATGGTACTCTAAAGAAACATTGACAGTTAGTTCTCTGCAATCAACTTTTTATGGTTCTGTTGCTATAATTGAAGAAGTTGTCTTTATTTTGACCAAAAAAAAAATCAGAATGTGGCTTGTAAGCTATGGTAATGCCGACATTTCTATTACAGTTAACCTTTGCTCTTCAGTTAAAGCTGTATCTCAGACCTAAGCCAAGGGTCATAGATAAAACATCCCTAGTTTTTTTTCCACCTCTTAAACTGAGTTGCATCAGTGAACCATTAACTTAGTAGATTATTTACTGTTACCTTTATGGAAGAAATGCATACTGTACTTTTCCTGTATTGCTCAGGTTTGATTTATGTATGGCCTCAGTTCTATAGGTTCCTCACTGAGGCAGGGCTTTCATACTGTAGCAAAGTAAACAGGCAGCTGAAACTTACCTGAACGGTAGTCAAAACTTACAGTAATTCGCATACTTTTGTCCTCATATCTTTTCTGTTTAACATGCAGCACTAACAGTCCTGGTTTGCACTGGGGAAAAACTAATTACAGCAATGTTAGATTCAGATAAGTGTTAGCCTCAAGTTAAACTGTAAAGGCCGGGCTCTGAGCTGTGCACAGATTCCACAGGGAGCCATAGCCAATTAATTATAGCTCCCTGATCTGAGGACAAGTTACAAACTAGCCCCAGCACTGATTAGAGCAATATTAGAGAAGAGATTACAGCATCCTGGGGGCTGCTCTAATCAGGATCAGTTGCCGGTGTCCACTGGGGCCTGTCAGAGCACAACTCATGTCCAGCTACACCCCTGTGTGCCCTTGCTGTGGCCTTGCAGGGGACTGCAGGAACTGGTTGCACCAACTTTCTGGCAGGACAAAATATCTGGGCTGAAAATGAGCGAGTTCTTTCAAAGGAGGCAGCATATGGAAGTGAGGAGGCCATGGGCTAAATCTTCATCCTCCCATTGGGCATCTCAGCAGGAAGAGATAACAAAACAGGAGACATCCACTGGTAGTGACCAGCTTTTCTGCTCTCTGACTAGCAAATGGAGCCTTCCTGGTGTGATGATTTTCCACTTCCTCTTAGTATCACCAGCCTATCTTTAAGAGTCAGATTTTACAGTAATTTTTGGGAAGTGGACTTCCCTATTTCTTCTCCTGCATGCTCCTCTTTGCTGTTGCCAAACGTTATCTCCCCTCCCAGAATGTTGGAGCTCCCTAAAGCAAAGGGAGTGGAGTGTGAGGAAACCAAAGGATTTGCCTGACTCAGCTTCATTTGGTCTTTCAATCAATTGAGAAACAAATGTGATGTACCCCTCCACTCCCTATCAGCTGGGCCTGTGCATGTAGGTTAGGCATCTGGAGCTGGATTTTCCAATGGTTGGGAAAGAGCTTAATCCTTAAGAGGAGATTTGTAGGGAGGTGTGGAATGAAAGTGATAGGTTCTTGATGCCCTTACAGTGAGAGCCAGGAGAGAGGTGATTCATTCAAGCTCTCCTAGTAACCATCTATAGACACCTTTTAAAGGAGTCTAGAGCTCCTAGATAAGAGCAGTACAAGGCACCTACAGATGCTTTTATGCTGCTTATATTGACTTCAGCTGATTTCTTCACAAAGCAGGGCTTATTTCTGCTTTCATTCTGTATTGTGAGGAATGATAGGCTTAATCTATTTTGACAGGAAAGTTTAGTTCTGCTCGGTATTGCTGCTTTGCTAGTGGGGACAGCTGGCTCTGTCAGTGGTGGTAGAGGGTGCAGGGTAGGAGCTTGCCTCTGCTTCTCTGTAGCACTTGGCCTGATAGTGATGCAGAGGCTCTGCATGCTCTGAGCAGCCTCAAAGGGCTCCAGACCTGACTGCTTTCAGAAGCAGATTCCCTGTGGCAGTGGACAAGTCTGGGGACAGCACCGCCAGCTGCTATCTTGCTACATCTAGCATGCCAAAAGTGGCACAACTTCTGCTGGCAGAGGGGAAAAAGAGGACAAACAGAGAAAATGTTGGAATGTTACTGTTGTCCCTCATACACAGCTGCCCTAAGCACATTACACCTGTGCATTGTGCAGCACTGTTCAGCTTGAGCCTGGAATGTCCCGCTGTGCCAGGGCTCTCACTGCTGTCTTTAAGCAGCAGATTATACCACAGAGCCCAGAGGCTGATGGCAAGCTGAGCTTGGGCTGCTTTCCTTCCAAGGCCCTCTTGGATACGGATGCAAGATTTCACATCTCTCAGTTGTAATGTTTTCTTGCCCTCTGCCCTTTGAGTAGACGGTGCTGCCCAGACCATTAAGCAGCTGAGCAGTGGCTTATGCCTGTACGCCCTTCAAACATCCGGGTACCCCTTGAGTGCTCAGGACACACAGTACCCCCATACAGAACCCATCTCCCTCATCCTGCACTGTCAGGACATAGGCATGCACAGGTTGGATGCCCCTTCCCATGTCCTGCAACCTGTATCAGCATTTCCAGGCCTTCTGTGAGCAGCTTCCATCTTCCTCATATACTCTACCATTCCCCATCTGCCACTTTTGGCACTGCTCAAATGCAATGCAGCCCCCAATGCTCCTTCCAGACAGCTTAAGAAAGTTGAGTGGAAGTTTATAATCCAAGGCTGACTCACAGAGTACTGTATACATTTTCTTTCCCCATCCCCTCCAAAGGAGTATATCAGTATCTGCACTTGGCTGTATGAGAGAAGACAGTGTGCTCTCAAATCCCAGTCCCCCTTTGGCCACTCTGAGTTGTGGATGGAGATGCTGTAGTAGGTGAGGCAGAGGAACCTGACTGAGATAGGAAACAAAAGCTCTTTGAGTGCCTGAGACCCTCATTCATTATAGCTTGTTCCTAGTCAAACTCAAAAGTCCAATTTCTTGAATGGATGTAGCACCCTTCTCTCTTCTCTTTCCCATCCTGGATACTCTTCACTCAATTTTAAACAGCCCATATCAGAGACTTAATCTAGTTGGGTGCCACAGTAAATTAGGTTAGATGAATTTTAAGTAGCCTTGAAAGCACTGACTGAATCAGCTTTTAACTAATTTTAATTAGACCGGTGTGTCTTTGTGAGAAGTTCATGCATTTTGGTCCCAGCTGTGCCAAGGTTCTGTGCTTCAGCCCTGACCTTGCTCTTGTTGGGCTTGTTTGTCCCTTTTTAAAGACACCTCTAGAAGTAGCACTCTGTGTAGTGCAGCATGGCTTATGGTAAGGTCGTGGAGGAAACAGCTCAGTCCTGTCCTTCATGCTCACAGTGTTGTTCCTAATCAGTGTCAAGATAACAATCTGCTAGTGTTTTTCCAAAGGAATGAAGCTATAATTTTCCTCTGCATGACTTAAGCTCTGAAGATGAGTTTGTTTTGTGCCTTATTACAATAGACAATTACAGGGTTGAGCAAGATGGTGAAAACTTTGAGGTTAAATAAAGTCAGGAAGATAAAGCCCATCAAGCCTCAAGTGTGCTTAACAGGTGAATCTTAAGTACCTCTTTCCTTCTCTGGAAGGCATAAAGAATTCAATTCTGCTTTTTCCATGCTTAAAACTTCCTATTATTTCCATTATTATTGTTTTATATTTCCTTCTGTTCTGTGATTCAATATGTGCATTATATTTAGCTGCTGGTTGCTCTCTCTTGTAAGTGTGCAATGACATGAAAACATCTTCAGCTGTAGGACAGTCTTCAGGAGGCCTCTGAGAGGTGCAGTGGAAGCGACGTCCTCATTGCTAGCTCTGTTCATGGTGATACTGCTCTCTGACAGCTCAGTTCCCTGGGGTACATGCTTAAGAAGTCCTTGAGACTCCAGGGCATCTCTTGGGAGAAAGGCAAACAGGTCTTTGGGCCATTCTTCCTGTGCAGGATTCATGGCATAGCTCAGATTTTTTCAGATTTTTTCTTCCAGAATTTTCTAAAGGGAGAACGTTGTTTTCAGGAAATTAGATGTTTCGTGTTCACCCTCACCTCCCACAGAGGATTGGACTGACCGTATTAACTGTTCAGACTCTGCAGGAAGCAAACTTTGACTGTGTGCTACGAACAAGCAAACTTACCTTAAAAGATCCTCCTTGTTATATCCACTGGTATTCAAAAGAGTAAGGATGTAAATCTGTATTGAAACTGCAGGGACTAAAATTCTGAACACAGCACTTGTCTGCTGTGGGTTTCAATCTACTCTCATTCATAACCTATCAGTTCCAATGAAGTCAGTAGGTTTTACTGCACAGGAAAAAGCACAAAGATTCAGGTCTTTGCACCAAATTCAGTCCTTTGTAGTTTTTGCTTTAGGGACCACAGTGATACCTTTCTACATCAAAGCCGAGAGCAATGCATATCACCCTTCAAATACCCGCTGTCCTTAAACAAATGTTGCTCCTCCTCTTGGAGGCCGGTGAGTACTGGTGGCTGTGATTTCTGTAGGTTTTTCTCTGTGAAAGCGTCATAATTTCTAAGCCCACCATTTCTCTCAGTCACTCACTGTCTCTCTTCAAAAATAGTTTCACTTACGCATTGCTCAGTCAATACTGTTCTTATATCCTTCTATTTTTGGAGCTGGAATTTTAGACCTGTAAGATGGCTCACAGTAGTGGCTATTGCTGGGAACCTGTGATCTCCAATATCCTCGGAAATGGAGAGTGAGTGGGGTGACTCCTTTTCTGTTTGCTCTGGCTGCCAGACCTTGCAATAGGTGAGCTCACTCAGGCCGAAGAAGCAGACATAGGTCAGGTGGCACTGGAGTCATTTCTAATCACCTGAAAATGTTGGCTTGGGCTTTTCAACGTGTAGGTATGTTTTCCTATTAGCTTCCATTTTTTCTAGACTTGGAACTGGCAATACAGCAGAGACAGTAATTGAATGTAAACAGGATGGTGGGAAGCCTCAGATTGTCTGTGCAAAGGGACACCCAGCCTGCCTGTGCCTGCTGAGGGAGCCATGTGTGCACGGTGAAGATTTGGATGCAAAAATCCTTGTGCGTCTGTGTGCGATGTCTGGTTAGCGTGCAAGATGGGCATGAATAAAGTGCATGCACTTGTATGCGTATCTACCAGTACTCCTAATTCCAGGGGTCGCGTCATTTGAAGTTTAAAATAGTTAAATAATGTTTTCTATTTTATTTTGGTATAAATAAGGAAGTGCAGTGCACAGCCATCTTTACAGTCAGCTGTTTTCATTTCCCCTTTTTTTCTGATCCACCCATGGACACGAGAACTCCTGCGAGTGCTTGCAGCTCAGAAGCAATCCATGGTCACTTCAGAAGTCATATGAGTCATTTAGTTGACCAGATTTTACTGGAAGACACTGTCCTGATTTCAGTAACAGAAGTATGCAAATAATGGTAATAATAAACATTTCAAATGTTCCTTTTTTGCTTTGATTAACAGCAGGATCCATTTTTACTTACTACATTCATGGAATACTTTCAAGTAATTCTTTGCAGTTCCTTAATTTTCACATTTCTCTGCAGATTTGTTGCTGTAGCTCTGATATGATTACATTTTAAATCAGCTTGTTAGACAGTGGAAGGATTACATCAATTATAGTGGAGAAAGTAATGACTATGGAAGCAGTGATGAAGGGTAGTGTGGGAAATAGTGCTGAAAGATAAGCTGCACCACGGCTGGTGCAGAAAGACAACTGCTCACTTACAGAGAAGTTGAAAATAATGGTTAGGAAAGATGTGTTCAGTGATTGAGCCTCCCTCACTGCTTGTGTGATTTTAGAGCTAAAGTAATGGATCCCTGTACGAAATGCTTTTGCACAGGAGAGGTTGTGCACTATTTTAGTGAGATCCACATAACGGTATTCATCCTATGCTGCTGAAGAGCGGCCTTCCTTTAGAGTACAGGCCAATGACCCTTCATTTAAAGTCAAAGGTCCCAGGCAGGAGAAGGGGAAGTGAGGTAATGAAAAATGACCAATGCTTGACTTGAATCTTGGTGAATCCAGCTGCCTTAGCACAATGCTTCCTTTGAGGGAAAGTATGTAACAGCTTTGCAAAGTGTTGGACTTTCCAGTGGCATCCAGTTGCACAAGAAGAGATCTACTGTTTACCTCCTAGTAGCATTACTGTATTGCTGATAGCATGACTCCTTCAGTTCACTTACTAAAGCACCAGATTTTTTTAAGCTAAAAATCAGGGATTCAAACCCAGTGAATAAACCATCTGGTCTTTCCTCAGGAGATTGCATGAATAATCAATGATGTTAGTCTTGTGAACAGATGCTGAAGTATTAGATTTTTTTACTCCAGCAGTATAAAGATTCCTTATTAGCATGGCAAAGTGGTTTTATAATGCCTTTATCAGCTCTCAGAATGGTATGAATCATTCTTTCCACACATGGTGAGCATACCTGCCTATGGGGGCTGTCTCAGTATTGTGCCTATTGAACATCCCGTTGACTTTTGCTTGTTAAAGTATGTGCACAGCAGTTGTGACGTTTCTCAGCTTCTAGTAATTCTGGACTAACTTCACTAGAGCTGAGCTAAATTGAATCTTGGCCGTATTTCTCTCTGTATGTGTATCTTTTCCTCCTCCCTTTGCCTGTCGTGTCTCCTTGCAGCTTGTGACCACTGGCCTCAGCTGCTCTGGAGCCCGCTCAGCGCAGTTTTGCAGCTTGCTGGCAGGCTGGGTGCAGCAGCAGACTGAGAAAATATGGCAAAACTCATAAGACTGAGAAACCACTTTTATTTGATGAGTTTCAAACTTTAATATATTTAAGATCAAATATATTCAAGAAAACCTAAGCTATTGACAGGACAATCCATGTAGAAGATACTCTTGTCACCAAAATAATTTGCTAGGTTCTGGTCATTTTTGGTAACTAGAATGGGTCTATCACCTCCTCATTAAACCGGCAATAATTAACAAATAAGACAAGGGCTGAACGTGGTTGCTATATGGCGTCTTTCATAGGGATGTAAAGTACATTTTTTCTTAAACATGTTTTTATGTTGTTTTTAACATTTTACATGCATTTCCGTCATCACTTTGGGTCCAGAATTCTGTATTAAGAGGTCCAAATGAATGGCGCATCTGAAAAAGACACTTGTTAACTTTTACAAGTCTTAATAATATTCTCAAAGTAGTAGCCACGGATGAGCAGGACCTACACAAATGAAGTATGGACCAATATTTAAAGCTGCACTGATTATGTTTCCAAATTTTTGGATTATGCAGCCTATTTAAATCTATAGATCTGTGTTCAGTAGCAATTGCTGTCTGAAATCAAACCACCACAGTAGCCCGAACTTCAGATGCCAGAAGTCAAACCACAGTCAAACTTGAGAACAGAAAGTACAATACATAGAGAGGGATTTTGAAATGCTGTTTTAGTGAACTTTTCATAGCAGTGAAAATGATGTAACCATTTAAGGAGTTTGAGGTATAGTATGTCAGTTGTTGAAATGCTTAAAAATAAACCGCAGCACACTTGTTTTCACAGACTGGGAAATTGAAGTGCAGAAAAGTGAAATGACTTGGTCGGGGAAACACAGTAGCCTCTATCAAGTCGGGACCATATCCCAGCTGTCCAAGGCCCAGTGCTGATGTTAATCAGTAAGGCCTGCAGCTTTCTGTGCAGCATTATGTCTTGTATATGAATTGCAGTCTGTTGTCATTTTTCTGCTTTTTCTTAACTGGGAGGGCTGTAAGCCGTTTCACTTGCTAGGTGACAGTTTTCCTTACTTCTCACTAGGAGAGTTACCAGAAGTGCCCTACAGAGAGAACAGTACTTGTTGCTGGGAAGTTACACGTTCAAGTGTCCAAGCCCAAAACCACAATGTACTATTTGCTTTTGACAGTCATGCGATAACGCGTTTCTTTCTGTTGTAAGCTGTTTAAAAATAAAACCAGGATGCAGAAAATAAATGTTAGAACAGAAGAAGCACCCTGGCTTTCCACAGAGCTAAAACAGCAGGGTGGCAGCCCTCAGTGCCGAACAGAAGTATAATTCAGGGAGTGATTTCTTTTTGCCCAGATTTAAAGAAATGGTCACACAATTTCCCTACCTGTTTAGAACTAATTTTAAAATCAGCCCTGTTCTGAATATCGTGTTGGATGCTGACATGTGACTAGGAAGCAGCTATGCAAAACTACATCTGCTTGGCTCATGTCTCCTGTTTACTGCCTAACTTATGGTCAGGTTGAAAGCCGAGGTTACGGTGGGTGTTGTATCATTGGGCTTGAACTGCAAGTTCTTCAGGGCAGGGGTACTGAGTTCGTTGTAGTTCTAATGAAATGTGGTGGTTAAGGGTAACTGATGATGAGCCATGTCTTCATCTGTATTATGGCATGCTTTATGTGACAGTTACCATTCTGGAAAATTATACACTGAAAGCACTGATTTCTTCAGTGAAAGTTTGGTGATCCAAGCAGATGCTGTGAAAGACTTCTGCCACCTGTGTGCTAGAAATAGGGGAGGAGAGAAGGACAGTACTGTAAAATAAATCATGTTTAGTGCTGGTTCCCAATAAGAACGTAATACTGTGAATGATTGTCAGTAATTCGAAATAAGAATGATTGTCACTAATTAGCTCCTGGCCCCAGCATAGAACCTGTCTCCTCAGGATAACAGCTGTATGCTGTAGGTACTGCTTGTTTTGCATAATGGAAGTACGCTTCCAGAAATGGACAGGTTACGTCCTCCTTGTGGGATTTATATGAATATGTTTCCAGGGCAAGTGACTGTAAAGCAGGCTCTTAAAGGGTTTCATACTGTTGGAGCAGATGGAAACCGCCACTGCTACCACTTCTGCTCTGTGGGACGGAGCGTGTCGATCTGTGCAGGGACAGAAGTGACTATCTCTTATCACCATAACTTACACGTGACCAAGAGGTCGGATGCTGCAGCCCAGCAGGTGCAGGAGATTCCACGATGTGTTATCTCTAGCCACGGACTGTCCTGTTTCCAGGAACACTCTTCTGATGGAGGAGATAAGAGCCTGCCAGTAACTTCTCAGTCAGCAAAGGTGTCTTCATCAAAATGGCTTTGTAATTGCATTAGTTTCTAAGAAGCACAAGTGGAGATAAAGATACAGCTGCATGTCATATCCAACTTTTTTACACTCTTTTTAGGTAATTGTATTGTATTGGCATTGTAGCTGATAAATTAAATGTGCTATGAAATGGTACACAAATAAATCAGTCCTGCAAATTTGAAAGAGCAAACCCACTGAATCCAGTGAGATACTAGCAGGACTTTTAGAATAGGATGGGTGGAAGGTACCTTATGGTGTCTAGCAATTAGTGCGCATTAGGAATTTCCCCATAATCCAACCCAAGTCAGCACAAATGTACAGAAAGATCCATTTATGCATTATTCTTTAAAATAATTGGAAATGAAAAAGTTTTTCAAAATTTCTGTCCTGAATTTCAAGCCCCTCTCTTTTGTAGTTAGCTATAGGTCCCTGGGATCTTTCCAAGCTGGAGCTGAATAAACACTTCGGGATTTTGCAAGCAGGCAAGTGTGGAAATTAAGGGATAAGGACCTGATCTAAAGGTCATTTTTCTCAGTTGGACTGGAACATTTCCATTAGACCAAAGTAATTAAGGTGATTGTACCACCCTGCCATGTCCAAGCAACGCTGACATCTTGCAGCATGTAACTAAGTGGTTTCAACTCTTCACAACAGCTCATTTTACCCTGTGTTAGCCCCTGGCAAACACTTTCACTGCTGTTGTCATTATCTATAGCATTCTTCTGGGGACTATGGTGCAGGCAGGCATAAAAGGAGAAAAAGCAAAGAAACACAATTTGCAAATGAGTTGGGAACCATGCAAGTGAAAGAAGGTCGTTGTTTCTAGACCACATTCCTGAGCTCCTTTGACGAAGGCTGTATTTGGGGTTTCTGGGATCCTGTGATGAATGAGGCAGGTGATGTGCTGGTATCTGAGGACCAGTAGCTGTGGGCATTATAGTGCTCTCAGAAAAATTCCAACAGGGGATTAGTGTTGCAAATCGGTGTTTAGGCTGCCTCAAATCTATTGCAGGCTATCACTCCTTATTCCCCTCTTCCTCTCTCAGATTTAACTTCCAGTATTCCCTCTTGAGTGCATCTCTTAGAGACAGTCTGTCCATCACTTTGGCCCCTGGTTGGAGTGGGAATTTGCTGTCCCCACCTGTGCTCAGCTTTAACACCGTGAGTTGGGCTTCTGCTGCTCTTGAAAGCAGAAATTCATCTTAGTCCTGGAAATGTTGCACTCGCTGGCCCCATTTTGCAGAGGATTCTTACTGTCGTGTGGAGTAACGGGAAGAGTTGGAGAAATAGTCAGGAGCCTGAAATACACAGATGTGAGACTTGCCAAAATGCCTGACTGCTCTGGAGGGACAGGCTAGTCCAGGCTTTCAATGCCGAACAGATGCCAAGTGCCCAGACATTCGCCCCATCCCAGAGCTGCTGGAGAAGACCCTACGGTTGCTACAGCATTGACAATCAGCTGGCTCTGTGGAGGACAGCCACAACCCCCAGATCCTCTTCAAGCCACATACAAAAGCTCTGTGTGTTTCAAAAGGACTACAGACCACCCTTGGGAACTCTTGATGGACAGTTTCCTGGCCTCCTGAACTCTGTATTTCTGCTGGGCCAGAGGCCTTCCATGAGTTAGCCTGAGACACGAGTGCTTGTTTTCCGCTTGCACTGAATAAGAGACTGACAATATCTAATTGTCAGTACCCCTCCCTTGAGAGACATGCAACAGCATTGCTCCTCAGGGCATATTCCCCACTGCTGCATTTAGAACAGTTTGAAAAGACCAAATTTAAAAAATAATAATCTTTCCCGAAACTCCCAACCCACCAGGATTCCTCTGCCAAATTTCAGTTTGAAGACAATGAAAAAGGACACGTTTGTACACACTGGTGAACGGGAGTTCAAAATGGAACCTGAATATCATAATTCTTGTAAATGTGTGCTGATAATGGAAAGCAGAGGTGATGATGGCATTGTGCCCATAGGGGCCCTTTGTTGTAGGCACTTGTGATGTTGCTGCTTTTTGCAATTTATATTAGAGGTGAAAATGTCTGTTTTCTTCAGTGTTTAAGACTACTTTCCTCCCTCTCAGCTTATCGATGGAAATTTTAAATAAAGCAACACGTCAGTAAGTCTGCAATACTGTTAACTGCAAATCACTTGCACAGTGAATTTAACCTTTTTTTTCCCCCGTGGAACTCCCACTTTCTGCAGATGGTATTTCTTAGGGTTATTTGTGAACATTTTTGATGGAGTGGACAGTTGTCAGACTTTGACTGCTTCGATTAAGTATTTATAAAAGAAGGGTCACCTTCTTTTATCATCTCTGTTCCCAGATTTTATAGACAATATTTGCCCTATGTATGTATAATAAGTCTGAAGTGAATTATGATATCTAATAATTTTATTGGCTTACAAACACTTGCTTTAGAAAATCACAGGAGCCTGAAATGTCGTGATTGGATGTTTCTCCAAGACTTACAATGAACAGAACTCTTCTGTCTAAGTTGTCTCAAATGCCACGAACGTCTTGAAATTGTGTGGAGTAAGAATGGCTTTGAATTTGTAAATACAGGGGTGGATGCTGGGTTGCAAAGTGCTTGCACTGACCAAGTTTAGTGATGTGAATTTTGCAGCTTGGAATCAGTTGTCTTTGTGCAAACTCCGCTGTGGTACTGTAATGCTTACTCAGCTCAGATGCAGGCAGTCATTTCTAAAGGTTGTAGATGACGCTTGTACCACTGTGACTTGACATCAAGTAATAGGTATTTTGCCTAATCTCATGGCTAAACCATTATTGTAGATGAATTCTGATGGCATTGAATCCTCTGCGGCACCAGTGAAATCTATGTAATTAAAGACAGAATTTAGTCTATAGATTTTATAAGGCTATAACAATTACCTTTTACCCATGCACATGAAATACTGCATCAGGCAAATCTATAATTAGTTAAAACTAATACAGAGTGCATTTCTATTATTAACAATATTGCATAAAAGTCTCAGTGCCATAGCTGAAAAATCAAAGCCAAGTAACAGTTCAGAGACAGTTGCTGCTATGAAACTTTTGACCTTAGTTACTGAATGTACATGCAAACAAATAAACTAACCAGACAGAGATAGTCCCCTAGGAGCAATCATGATTTGCAAAATTTGGGGGCTTTTAGCCAACCTATAAAGTTGATAGAATAAAAAGTTTGCCTGTGTATGCCAGCTCGTTAATCAGTGCCCTTTCTCACTAGCTGAAAGGCTGGTTTGTAGATTTGCTTCTACCCGAGGCATCTGTTTTTGCATCCTTTCCAGTAAATATTGCTGACTCGGAGTCTCCAGGAGCCAGGAAGTGTTTTGCTGAAACATCACGGACAGCACTGTGTATCTTGCAGTGATAGCTCTGTGGAAGGCCGTAAGTCCAGTCTTGCCAGTTGTATTCTTTAGATACAGCTATCCTCTTGGATACTTATTGCTTCATGTTGGCCTAAAATACTGCTGTGCTATATTGCTAAATCTGGAACCCCTTGGACGGCCGGTTCCAAATAAATTTCTTCAGTAATGTTAGAGGTCTTTGATGGTAAGCATTGCTTGTTCAATGGGTCTCAAGTATACCAAGTTAGTTCTCAAAATTCCTGTGTCGATTCTTCTGCCTATTGTTAGCCTCTGGCCTTGGCATATCTCACTTGGAGTCCTGAGAATTATCTCGGTGAGGGTTTGTATCAGTCTCCATCATTCAAGTCTTCTTGCAGGCAGCTGCAATAATGCTCCAGTGATCAGCAGAAGTGGTCATTACTGAACCTTACATATTTTTTTCATCTTCAGCATAAATTTTGCTTTGACAGCATACTTAGCCCCACCACTCCTTAAAGTCCCCTTTGAAACACATATTAGAGGCTTAAACTTACTGTCCTCCTTTTACATACTGGGGTACATACTGGTACATACTGGGGACAGTTCAAGGTAGAGTTTTAGAAAGTGACGACTCCTTCTTAGTGTTCATGAGGACACACAGGATATGTTAAGCCTCTTTTCCAGAGCTTTGTTCCCAGCTAGTGTTGCCTACCAACTCTGAAAACAGAGCCTGGTATCTCCCAGCCTGACCCTCTGAGCTAGGGGAGAATCATAAATATGATTCTATATAAGCTAGGGGAGAATCATAAATATGAGCCTCGGTTACCTGCTATGCAACACCTTCATGGTGCAGCTGAAATCAGAGCTGTGGTGCCTCTGACATCCCTCTTCAGGATGTCTGTCGAAGTATGAGTTCAAATAGCTATAGAACATGCTGATCTTATCCCACTTCAACACACACCTACTCAAAGGATATTGCAGTTGGCTTACATAACAATTAGACAAAACATTGACATTTAAAACTTGTTCACATTGTTAAAACATGAAGAGAATCATAGAATGTATTGGGTTGCAAGGGACCTTTAAAGATCATCTAGTCCAACCCCCCTGCAGCAAGCAGGGACAATGTTACTAATTGTAAGAATAATCCCTTTATTCGTTATTTGGTTCAGATGCTGTGTCAAGGTGAGGCATGGGCAGTAAAATAGACAAGTGGATGTTAGGAAACCAGGTTAGCAAAAACTTACTTAAAAGTTTACAGAAGGTCTTCCCATGTTCTGGTGCATGGAGGATGGTGGGAGGATGCACAGTGTGAGGCTGCCTCTGGCTCTGGACCTTAATCACTGAGAGAGGAAGGGAAGAAACGCAGAGAGAAATTAGGTGACTCTGGATACCCACTGTGAGCCACAGAAAAGTGCTGGGATGTAGCTGTAACCTTAAGTGAAGTGCCAGCAGCAGAAAGGTAACACCATGAAAGAAAGCATGCTACAGTTCTGTCGATTTTTTAATTCTTTCAGTAGAAGGGCACTATTTACCTGTGTTTTGGGGCAAATACTATTGTTCCTTTTGCCTAAACCCTGGGACTACTCCTGGGAGAATAAAGGGCTTGGAAAGTTTGGGAAAGTAGTCCCACATCCTTGCAGCTAGTCACTAAGTCCTGTAGGCAAAGTTGTAGAAACACAGGCTTTGTTCTGGAGCAAGAGCAGAGGTCCATCTTCTGCCCTTTACCCAATAATGTTTATTTCCCGAGTGCTAATCTGTATTAAACCTTTTCACAAGCTATTTTTGAAGCAAATCACCTCGCCAAGCTTGGATATGGGAGTCCTGTGGGCTAGGCTTTGAAACAGCAGATTCCTATAACAAAAGGTTAAAGTGTCAAGCGTAAAAATGACCCGTTGTCTTCAGAAAAAGAAGACACACATTTTGTCCACCTAACAAGATACACATGGAGCTTACATCAATAAGCCTTTAATCGTATGTGTGTCTTCACTAGCTGTGCTGCGACTTATTTGGGCTGTATAAACTCTTCAGAGCCCTGTCCTTGTGTATTTGTGTGAAATGTCTTGCACACCTACAGAACTGTATATAAAAAATAAATCCTAATCCTCATCAATAATCAAAGAAAGGAGCAGCTGCAGGCTGTACTTTGGCTGACCCTGGCCCAAGTGAGCTAAAGAGAAGAAAATAAAAACCCTGTATATGGCACTGTGAAGCAATAGACAAGTGTCTTAGTTCCTGTGTGAAATGCTCCGTATACCTGCAACACTGCAAAAACACGGAGGATTTTTGTTCCTGTCAGTAACAGGGTGTTGCACTGTGTGCCTCCCTGGTTCTGCAGATCCTTGTGGCCTGCGCACCCTGTGATAGGCTGTGGCAAAGCATGTCCATGGCGGGGTGAAGCCAGGAGGACAGGCACTGGGACTGCCTCTGGCCCAGGAGAGGAAGAGGCAGGGTGACTCCAGGAGTGCACTCGCAGCCTGATGCGGCTCTGAGGGTGAGTGCCACTTTTATCCGGGCATCACTTTGAAGCCAAACTTCCCATATGGCCATTTCCACAGGCTGCTCTGTGTGATGCTGGAGTTCTTGGGACGATGCAAGGTGTGAATTTGCTCTATTTTGTCTTCACTGCCTGCCAATCTTTGGCTGTTTTCAGTCCTCACAGGGATAGTGGATATGCACAATTTCACATGTTCCACCACAGCTGAATTTTCCATACAAATCCCCACTTTACAGCTCTCCTGTGCGCTCGAAGATGAGAAATGATGTTCTTGCCAGTTTAACCCATGTATACTTCATCATAATCTGAGTTTGGGAGAGAATTAATAAATCCCAGTGCACGTTTCCTGGGAAGGAATTCTGGTCTGTTTTCAAGGTGATGATGCAATCTCACTGATGGAGTGAGAATAGCTTTTCCTTCAGTCCACACCTTGGGTTGCACATTAGCTACGTAGGACAAGTGAAGTATTCCCAAGAACACCAGCAGAAGGGCAGTAATTTTCTTTCTCTCCTTTTCCCACCATTGTTGAGTCTTCCCTAGTCTCCCTTTCAGGTTTTAAAACAGCATGTACTGCTTTATTTTAAAACTAAAATTCTTCCATCAGACCTCTTCTGCTGGCTGCGTGCCTGCCTTCCTTCCGCCTGCTGCACTAAAAATAACGCTGTGATCATGCCAGCAGCAGTTGGTGGGGACCAGCATACAGGACTGGCTGAATCGGCAGGATGGGGAGCACCAAGCACCGTTACATTGCTACCTGAGAAGTGATGCAAACTTCTAGCTCTTTTATTTTAAAAACTTCACTTTGTCTCTAAACAAGCGTGCAGTTAACATCTGTCCTGCAGAGCGGCCTTTTTAGCAAGGAATAGTTACACTTGTAGAGAGTTTCAAAGTTTGTCAAGTTTTCTTTTCCTCTGCATTTCTGTATCTTTCCCAGTGCCCTTGTTTTCCTTTTACCCTGGATAGAAGGTGATTCAACATTGATCTCTTAAAGTTGCATGGAAAATGTCACACATCTTTCAGGATCCATGGACATTACATTCTCAGACAAATTGATTTTTTTTTTATTTTAAATGGAAATATTTATTTTCCTGGAGCTGCTTCTTAAAGACTTAAGGCAGTGGTTATATGAGAAAGTAGGTAACTTTTAGTCACTTTGGTTAAGGAAGCAACTCACCAGTAGCATTTTACACCTTTTTTTTTTTGTCTGAACATACTTGTTAAACAACTGCCGTAATTCACTATTAAAGGTAGAAACTATTTCATAGGTGCATAAGCACTAGATGACATCTCTTCCAATGAGCTGTGGGTTGCTATTAATACCCTTGTTGGATGGCTTTTGTTCTCTTTAGTGTTTCTTGGTCTGATCTCTGCACTGGCTCTCACTTTGGGATAAATCTGAATCGCAGTTTTAGAATATGGAATTAAAATCTGAGTCGTATTTGTTTGCCTTATTTATTCGTTGTGAAGCAATTAGTACCTTACTCATGCTGTAAACATCATACTTTATTAAAATCTATGTTGAATAATATACAGTTTAAGTACTTTGAGATCAATATTCACCCACTGGTCTGTCTCTGCTGCCTAGTGGTCTTCAGTTGCTGTTCACTAACTAAAACCCTACTGGGTCTTACTTGCTCTTTTGCTTTTCTTACGTAGTGTCCTGGGGATGCAGGTGGTCAGTGAAGGACAGCATCAAGCCAAGTCTAGCAGAAGACTTGTTTGGCCCCAAGACAGTCTTCAAATCTTCCCTGTCATTTTTGTAGAGTGGCAAAGGCCATATGGCCTGTCTACAATTTAGCTTTTAGAGAGGCAAGGAGACAGACTCCTGTTATTTGGAGCTCACTTTATCTAGGAAATACTGGAATTTTGTGAAAATAAGGGGAAAATAAAGAATCAGTTGAAACTGATCTGGAAATCAAATGTAACTTTATTGTTAATTTTGTATGAAATTATGCCTGCAGCATCTTTTGAAACAGAGTCTTCTGAGGCTAGCCTAAATCAGCTAATGGGCCTAATCAGAATGGGCCTTAGCTAAGGCACAAATTCCACTTGTAAATCAAAGCTTTCACTGCTTTAACTGACCTGGCACGAGTTTGTGTGTAGATGAATACAAAGCAAAAGTACAAGACAAGATGTCCACTACTGCTATGTGCAGGCCATCACTGGTAGTATAGATTGTGTGAGGGTAGATTTTAAAAAGCATATCTAATTTTTACTTTCAATCCTCATACATATTGCTTTTTCCCTTTACATGCCCATCCAAGCTAATAACCTTAAGAGAAAAAATAAAAGGCCTTTGCATGAAGTAACAAAGATGGACAGTAACAGAGAGGCCACTGAGTTGCACCCCATAGCGGATTAGAGTTCAAATAAGAAGAAATTAATTGAAATGGAAAATGCATTCCAAAATGCTGAGAAGGAATGAGTTATTTAGACTGAGTTATGGGGCCAGCTTCATCTGGTGGGTGAGTGCTACCAATAAAAATGCTCAAAGCATATTGTTTGTAATAGAAGAAATTCATGTTTGTGCCCTTTCTGTCATTGCATTGTATGATTAGGCTAGTGAATAAGTGCATTTTCTTGGCATTAGAGCTCATGAAGACCACAACTGAATGTTTGGTGCTTTGCTAGAAGTAGGTTTCAAAGTAAGTAAAATTAAAATTAGGATGACAATGGGACTTTGAATCTCACTTTGTGTGTCTTGCTTTGGATAGGTCCCTGGGAATGTATAATACAAAATGCATCAGTGACAGATCAGCACTAAATAATCAATTTAATTTGCCCGACCTCTAAAAGCTGAAATCTGCAAATCTAATTTCCTGTAGAGGCTTTCACTATTGTTTACAGCTGTACTGTAAAGCGTACGTGGATGTACAACAGGAGAGTCATCTGGCCTTAAATGCAGTTGATTGTTTGGCTCCAGAGTGTAATAAAACTGTCAGCCAAGCTCTGCCATTGAACACTGAGTTATCTATACTTGTGACAGGATCTTGTCAGTGATTTCCAGTAAAAACTCCTAGAGGCCTAATAATTGTAAAAATGCTGAAAGAGAATTTTGATCCTCATTAAGAGTCAGAAATGGGTTGTATATTAGTGGGCTACAGTCAAACTACACACACTTGAACTGCACAGAGCTGCCCCTCTGCTTTTCATACTGCTTGCCTTGCTTTCCCATCCCATCCCATCCCATCCCTCTGCAGTGCATGATCCACTCTTTGCACCACCATCTCACTGCTGTTTCAGCCAGGAGGGTGTATTGGGAGCTACATGTACCCTTATTTTAGTTGGCAGAGGTGACAGCTGTAACGAGTTCCCCAGTATTGCTGTGTTGCCTGTCACAGCCATGCTGCTGTTTCTTATGAAGCTCTCAGCTGAAAGGACCACTCAGAGGAAAGGGGAGAGTGAGCTGCCTGTGCTGCCTCTGCCTGCATCTCCTCTGGAGTGTCTGCAACACCCCACACTCAAGGCTGCCAGCTTTGCTCCTGAGCTCACAGCAGGCTCTCCCAGGCTCCCTCAGTTACCTGGGAAGTGGTTGATGGGTGCACCCCCAGGGACAACTTCCTTCAGGCAGAGGAAGAAGTGACTCCAGCCTCCCACATCTCGGACAAGTGCTGGAATCACTGAGCTAGTGAAGGGAAAAACAGCTGCTGCCCTTGCCAGGTTTGGGAGAAAGGGCTGGTGTCGTTTCAGTTCCAACCTGCAGGCAAGGATGTGGGTAGTGGACATGGTGTGTTTGCAGTCCAGAAGAAAGCATGCAACATGATCAAAGATACATCTGTCATCTTGTTGTTTACTATAGGGTAAATTAGATGGTTGATTTCCCTGCAAACTTATCCTTCCTTGTTATCTGTGTCTCTAGAGACATTGTACAGAGAGCTGTACTCAGGGTCGCAGGTTCTGCTGGATGGTTGGACTCTTAAAAGTCAGCATGACAAAAGTCTTTTGTGGTTCTGATCCTTGGGAGTAAGTCTCATTTGCAAAAGTAATTTAAATGATCAAGTGCCTAAGAGTGCTCCAAACCACCAGAAGAAATGTTTCTTGCCCTAAGCCCTTAGAAGTACCTGTAGCAAATTTTCATCAGGAGAGATAAGAGTATCTCCTATTCCATGGAGCTTAGTCCCAGCAAAGCAGACAACAGGTACTCAAGAGATCAGAGAGGGGAATCTGAACTTACTTTATTTATTTCTATTTATTTTCTTTTTGCCTACATTTGAGTGCCTCTCAAAAATTTAAGGGCATTATTTTAAAAAATATCAGTGGTAGAAGTACCAGTACTATAACAATTTTTGCTGTTTTCATGTATTTATCAATTAATCCTCAAAACTCCCTTCATACTGTTCATTCAGCCTCTGAAAATAAGATTTTAAACTTGACCAAACAGCTTATGAAGGAAGCAAATGCCTTCAAAAGAGGCTGAGCCCCGGAAGCATCAGCTGCGATTCATTAGTGTTGTAGAGATACATAATCAAACTGATGAGGACAGGGAAAGTTTCCATAACAGCAACAGTACTAAAATGAGACTGGAAGAGTCGTCATCATTGTTTGAAACAGACACAACCCCTAAGCAGATCAGTGTTATTTTCTAGACTCGTTGCAGTGCTTGAGGCATTGTGCAACTCACAAAGTCTCTCAGCCACTTCTTTCCCTTCAGTTCTCCATCATTGTGGAATTTAAATAGCTTGTTCTTCTTAGACAATAGTTTTGTCCTTCTTCCACCAATACTTTATTTATTATAAATGACATTTCTGCTTAAACAGAAGGGTCTTGATTTGAAAGGGTCAGCAGTCAAGTTTTCTTTACCGAATAATTCTTTTTAAATAAATAAACTGAGTACATTTAAGATATTTGCATAACAGCCAGACTTACGTTCAGAGGAAATTCAGTAATTTCAGGAACAAATGAGTTTAAATTTAATTGCTGCTTATCTATCTACCTATCTGTCTGTCTGTCTGTCTATCTGTCTATGTATGTAGGTATGTATCTATCTATCTATCTTAATTACAAAGGATTTTCTAAACACAGCAGAATGGCCACAGCCATTATGACTAGCTTTGGCTGACTAGCTTTGGCTGCAGGAACAAGGCACATACATTTAGTGGTGGGCTGATGAAGACCATACTTCTCAATCTGGAAGTATTAATCTTATTTGAGATACACTGGTGAGTCTGCTGGGAGCTACTCAAGTATTTTTTAAAGCTCTAATTCCATATATTCTCTTGATGTTGCTTCCAGCAAGGAAACAGTTGGGAATCTCTTGTTGAGTTGGGCATTGTGTTGAATTGAGTTCAAATCAAGATAGTGTTTCAGTATCTCTGTTCTTACGTGTGTTGGCTAATGCACAGGGATGGAGAAATGGCAGTGTGTGCTTTACAGCCAGCAGTCTGTGGTTTACGCCCCGTAAGCTGTAGATCACCCACGTTTCTGTTTGAGGCAAGCCTCAGCAAATTCAGGCTTGCAAGATTTCTTTGGATGGTTTGCAGTTCCAACCTGCTGGGTCCTGTTTGGATGTTCAGGCTCATGTGAACTAGGAAGTGTCCAACTGATGCCAAAAAGGAAACAAAACCAATTCATTTCGAATCTGATCTGAAGTTTACTGAAGCCAGCGCTGGAGCCTCATGACTTCAAACAGCCTTTTGGTCAGACATGTCTTCTGTACGGTAACCAGTGTGTTCACCTTCCCTTTGTGCCTGTCTGAATGCACTTCTCTTGCTTAAGATGAGTAGGAAAGATCTTCCCAAGGCAATCTCCTGAGTTTTGAAGGACTGCAGTAGAATTTCGCTTTTCTATTAATTTTTGATGTCTAGCATCCTGGAAGAACATGCCAGAAACAACCTATTGAAACATAGGCTGAGGGCACCTGACCACAGTGCTAGATGGAAGAACAAGTTGTGAGCAAGACCCCAAAGTCTCCAGGACTGATAGCAAAATGCTACCTAGACACAGGGCAGACGTAACAGGAACTGATGCTTTCACTGAGAAGCAGAGCGTGAAGGTGCTGCCTCAAGCTGTTCAGTGTGAGTGGGGGCAATAGATGTGCAGTACAGCATGGAGGAGTGTTTGAAGAGGGGCTTAACGCTGCTCGAAGGTAGCAGGAATAAAGGTTTAGGTACTTGTGACTAATTGCTCATTTCTTAAAGCTTTCACTTGTAAGCATGCTTGCTGGTGACTGCTCTGAAGCCACTCCTGGTAGGTTAGTTTGGGAGAGGTCAGTATCTGTCCCACCTGCCCCTCCAACAGCGCAGCTCTGCACCGGCGTGATGCAGGCCTGTGGTTAAGTGCTGCAATCTGGTCCTGTATGAAATACTCTTCTCTTTAGGTTTGTGGTACAGTAAGTTGAGCAATCCCAGCTATGTGCGCTTTGTCATGTGGCACTATAAAGTAGGAACACACTTTCCTACAGTTATTAATTTTTCTCCTGCAACATAGAAAATATTCTAGATCTGCCACTAGAGTTCAGTGTTTTCAGGCTCCCTGATGCTGAGGGGCAATTCCCGAGGGGCAAATGCATTAGATGAGGAAGAGCTTTTTGCATCCAGCAATATCTCAAAGATATTTTTCATGTATTTAATGTGCTTCCAGGATACATAGGAACAGTGTAATAGATATCAAGTGGAGGAGTCTTCTCTCAAAATGAGACTTCTCTGCCACCTGCTTTATTTCGTCTCTAAACAAAATTATTCTTTTTGTACCTACATACCTACTTTTGAGACACTGATCACACTACACTGCAGAAGAGATCTGAGTGAAACTGTGTATTGATTTCCTCCTTGCTCTTTAAAATTACAGATGAATTCAACCAAATATGATTAGAAGACAGGAGTGAATATTTCTGTATTAATCTTTGTCAGTTGAATATGAAGCGTTAAAGTTTGTTGGCTTACTTCTCTCTGATCTGCAAAGAAGAAGGTTAGGAAATATCTTTGGTCTCATCTTTCCTGTTATGATAAATAACTGATCTGTGGTCAGAGCCGTAAAGTTCATAACCTACCCAGAAAAAACTTAGGAACAAACCACTGCTGCTGCAACATTATGTAAAGTGGAAAACCTATTTTCCTGGGGAGGGGTGCTGCTTAAAGATGATTTCACAAAAGAGGAAGCCCTTGCTGTTTATCCTGCTTGATCCAAATGTGCAACATTTCCTGTGGCCAGATCTGCAGTAAAATCAAAGGGGGTAGCCATTTTCTGTGGTCTATTGCTTCCTATAGCATGGCCATATGAGAGGAAGAAAATTACCATTTGTTATAAAACTACCCCTAACCTTCGTTATCTGATTATCAATCAATTAAAAACAATGATGCATTGGTAATAATCCCGCTATGTCCAACTGATAATCTGTTTTTAACATGTGTCTGGCAGAACCACTGTCTATTTTAAGGTAACAGAAAGCAGTTTTACATATTCTACAAGATGGAGTTTATCCCTAAGACTTTGCAAACACAGAAGGTAGACAGCTGGTAAAACCTTTGCTTGCAGGAGGTCATCAAGTGTTCAATTGTGCAAAATAGCTCAATCTTGCATCTTAGAAAGTCAACATGAGTATTTAGAGCAATCTAGAAATTAAGACCCTTGTTAATAATCAACAGGTATGACCAAATCTTGCAATCCTGACACAGGCATAATCACTATTGAACTTGGGAATTTTGCATGTTCAGGTACTGTATTATCTTAATTTCTGTGAATTTCAAGTATCCTGGAAGGTGCTTAGGGACTCTGTGGTAGACAGCTCTATAAAAACAGAGTGCGGACAGAAACACAAGCTGACAGACTTCAGGCCTTCTGTCCAATGCAGACAGATGGAAATGCCAGCAAGCCACTGGCAGGGGTTGTGTCATTTGAGGCCAAAGGTTGGTGCATTGGCTAACACTGAGAACTTCGCAGGCCTGAGGATACACACATTCCTCACCCAGACTACTGGAGGGGACTACATTTAGCTGTATACAAATATTTGCCAGTTACTTCCAGCAAGTCTGTGGCAGATGAAGAAGGCTATACAGTCTTTCAGGAATGCACGTAGTGCTACCACACACACAAATTTGTATTAAGAGAAAATTATTTAGGTTACAAGGTCAAACACAGAGCAGATAGAAAATGCCTTAATGAAGATTACCTGCAAAACTTTGTTTTAAGTCCCCAGTGTATCTGAATAAAATTACAGTCTTTAATTGCACCCTGTGCATTTTATCTGTGATAGCTCCTACCTGGGCTAAGCATTATTTGCCAAGTCTGGAAAATGTAGCGTCCTCTCTAGATGGACTTACTGGGATAGGAGGAGTTTCTTTAAAAAGTCTACATGTGTGCAGTTACTCACAGCCATGTGCAGGGAATACAGTTCTTCCCATTTTTTAAGCACTGAGGTAACTGTGCCTCTTGGATCCCACAGTCTGGTGACTGGCACCCTCTAAATATTGAAATGATTGATGAAATCATCTGCCAGCAAGAGTCCTGGGTCGGTAATGCAGGAGGCAGAGGCAGGATTCCTGGATTCCACTTGTGTCTGACTCCGTGTGTCATCTTCAGCAGCAACAGTCAGTCAAATCAGGGCATGCTCTGATCTGTCATGGAAGGCAGTTATGGGATTAATGTTTGTCAAAGCTAGTTTAGTCAATACTGCAAAACACAGGCAGTAGTGACTCTTGGGTGTTGGGTCCCATTTTATCAGGGACAGGCTGGCAGATCTAACGAGGATGCTGCAGTGCAAGGCAATGCTAGGCATTGCTATTTCTAGTCTGCTGAGAATGTATGTTCCTTCTCAGTACAGGGCTTGCAATAGTGTTTTCTGCCCTCCCTTTCACTTAATTGGCCACTGCCATCCCCTCTCTGCATTGGATCTGCACCCCTGCTCAACACCGCACACAGCAAAGGATGGACCCAAATAGTCTAAGAATGGAAATATATGCACATGCACCAGCTACTTTGCACAAAGTCCAATTCTTTTGGAACAGGTCAGATTTACTTTTCATACTCTGAACAGCTTACAGGACTCGCACCACATTTCTAATGTTTCCCTGAGGCATCAGACTGACTGCTGCTGTGCAGAACAATGGGGTAATCAATGCAGGCACAGTAGGGCTGTCTAATTCGCCTGAAATTGGGACAAAGTCCATGGGAAGAATTGGGCCTAAACCTACGTTCCCAGAGTGAGTGTCTACACCATGCAGTCAGTCTGATTCGCTGGGAGGGCAGCAGACTTACAGAGCAGCCTAGCACAGAGAGCGGCCTCAGAGCTCCTCCAGCAATGGTTCTGCAGCAGCCAGGGGAAGGTAGCAGGGCTGTTTTCCTCCTTGGATCCTCAGCAGTTCAAAGGAGGAAAAATAGAAGAAAATGCTCTTTATTGGCTACTGCCTCCTCAGTGGTACTGGGAAGAATCTGAAAGACAAAATTTAGTACTTAAATGAGTGTGCAGAGCATGCCACAGTTGGCTTGTGTGCATCATTGACTCCTAAAATCCAGGTGCCAACTTCCTGCCCAGAAATCAGTATTCTCACTCTGAAAATACGCAAATGCTGAAAGCAAGTGTCCCAAATCTGAGACAACCTAAATGTGGATATGCTTTGCAAATTATCAAAGACAAATGCATTTGTGTTTCATTTAGATATTGACCCTTTATATTTTAAAATATTTCTTATATAATTTCCCCCCCCCCTTGATAAAACATTTTCAAATGAAAGTGAAACATTTCATTCCAAAAATGTTAGCATGGAAGTTCTGAAATATTTAAACATTTAAATATGTTAGGAGTCATGAAAAATTAAGTATTCCTATAATCAAAACTAGTCCGGAAGTTAGTCCAGTATCCATATGAATCACAGTAAAACCAAGCCATTTCTGTATGCTGTTTCCCTGCCTTTGTCACTGCTTTTGCTGAAAAGAAATTAATCAAGATGATTTTGTGTTACCTCTTTTACAGTAGTTAACTCATCAGTTGGAAGTTAGTCAGAGATTAGGAAACATTATGAAGTTATCAAAAAACTGGCATGTTAGGATGAAATCAGTTAATCTTTAGCCTCGCAGGATAGAAAGAGGAAATGTAGTTGCAACACTGAACTGTGTTTTACAGTCATTATCACTTAGAAAGCCCTTCAGATAATTCTATAATTAGCATGGGACATGTAACGGAGGGAAAAATACCTGACACAAGAGGAATGTTTTCATTCACAAGTGGGATTTAGCTGCCACGCCGATGCAGCTGAAACAAAGCTCCTTTGAGTAACAAGTCCCAGATATCTTAGGGCAGCAGACACCTGGACCTTGACTGAGTGGCATGGCTCAGACAGCTGCCTGTGCGCATCGCTAAATAGCACACGTGGTCGGTCAGGAGCAAACTGTAGTCACCAAATGGTAAGCGAGACTTATTCCAGTCAGGCAACTGACTGTATTTGTCTGATTCTTAAAATGCCTTTCAGCACAAATACTGCTTCAGTCAGATCACTGAATTAAAACCAACTCAGTTTATCACACATGTTGATGTTTATATAGCACCTGTCATCACTCACTTAAATGGATAAGAATATGGATAGAGATTAATTCCTGCTCTGTATTTTATCTTGAAATATAAACAGTGTTTTTAACTACTAATTCCTGAAGCGTGACACTTTGTAAAAGATCTACCTAAATCTTAGCAATAGTTACTGGTGCTTAGTTCAGGATTGATTTGCTCCAGCGTTATTTATACAATGAACAGAGTATTTCAGTGATTTGACCTCTGTTGAGGAAACTCAATTAAGTTTTCAAGTGTTCAAAATCCAGGTTCTAGTGCTGGATTTTGTAAATAAAAGATGACAAAAGAAAGTATGGATTTGTGATTCTTTTAGCAAGGTAAGAAAATCATGCTGGATTTCTTCTGTCATTAATGACCAGTTCAAAACTTGCCTGCCTATGATTTTTGAGTGGAGAACTGCTTTTCAGTTAAACTGTTGTGAGAAAATCTCGGTCTTTATAAAAAATGTATTTTTATTAGGGAAATGAAAGAGAAAATCTATAAATGAAAAGAAATTATTTTAGCTAAGGATGATAAAAGTAATTTTCAATATTACTACTTATAATATGAACTTGGGCTAAAGGACATGCTAATGGATATGGGTTGAAGACTGAGCAGCTCTCAGAAGGAGACAGTGTAGTAGCATCACTATGAGCAGTGGATGATACATGGAGTTGTATCATACCAGAGTCAGGTACCTTAATAAAGGCTTCTGATCCCTAGGCTGTGAAGAACGTGTATAAATGCCCAGTTCAGACTCCAAATCATCACCCTAAAGAAACAGATCTGAGATTCAGAGCTGCAGTTGTAACCAGGCAGCCGGAGGGCCAGAATCATCTTTCTGAACGGTGTCTGGGCAGTGACTCTGTTTTCCATCTCCTGTAGGGTATATTGATGGGAAAACTCTTCAAGTCTAGTTTCCAGCTTCTGCAGGCAACTGTATCTTCTAACCCTACTCACACCTGAGATGAGCTTTTTCTTTCCCCTTTTCTTACTAGAATCCTGTTCTGGCTCTCATCCTCTTATGACCAGAGGCTTTCCTTCAGTTTCTAGCCCAAATATATTCATGGATATTTTGTACCTGTTTTGTTTTTATTTTCAGTTACTTTTTAGTTACAATAGCTCTTGTAATATCTCCCCCC
Source organism: Mesitornis unicolor (assembly GCF_000695765.1). NCBI lineage: Eukaryota > Metazoa > Chordata > Aves > Mesitornithiformes > Mesitornithidae > Mesitornis > Mesitornis unicolor. The sequence goes on from NW_010206541.1 coordinate 108,073, forward strand.
CTGAGTACCTATAGGGAGCAGCAGCCTTAATTTAGCTAGGAAAAAAAAAGGAACCAAACTCTGGTCAGAAAAGATAATATAATTAAAAATCAGGCCATAGTCTCCTCCTTACCACCAAACCTCAGTCATTTTGCAAAGTGCCGTCAGCTCTGCTAGCTGCACCATCTCCTGCTCTCTGGCAGCAGTGGGGATCCAGGTTGGCTGAGGAGGTGATATTTCCTGCTTCTGAAACATTCCAGTGTAAGGAGGGGGCACTCTCACATGCTCTCCTCTTTAGCAAGTTATATCAATAAATTTCAACCAGAAAATGCCAACTGCATACCATTATGACCGCAGTTGCTCCAGCTCAAATGCTTCACATGCTGCCAGAGCTATCAGTGGAAAGGCAGTGCTCTCTGCTGCTGCATCAGCCATCCTTCCAGAGCTCTTCACCAGCATATCCTCTCATTCAAACACTGATGAGGCGTGTTTCATGTAACTGAAACTAGATGTTGTGTATTCATTGTATAATTGCACAGCTGAAATGAGGTTACAAAGTGGCCAGATAGCACTAAGCAATAACTGCGGGAAACTATTCTGTGAAATCTCTGCGGACCAGGTTGGATGTAGCCATTCAGTGCCATGGATTTAGACATTTAGGAGAGGTTAACCCTCATTTTGACTCACTTGTAAATCTCTGGAGTGATCTGTATAGCATGCCCCTATGAGATGTGGCTTGACTCTCCAGGTTAGCTGCACAGCCCCACACCTATTTACTCAGCTGACGGTGGCTGGCATAGCACCCATGCAGCACACGAGCATCCGTGGTGTCCTGAGCATGCATTGCACGGCACGTAAAGGTATGAGCTTTGGGCATGACTGCTTCTGCAGAACAAACCCCTTCAAGTGTGCTGGTCGCATCTAACCTTTGTATTCGTGTTTTCAGTTCACGCATTCATGTGTGTATTCAGTGGGCCAAATTTTGTAAACAGAAAAATGGTTGCAGTGTTTATATCAGATCTGTGTTTGGATGTGTATGACTGCGCTGCCAAAATAATAGTTTGTCACCGTTAGCAATTGCTGACAGTATCATTAGTAATCTAACATTATTGAGTAAACAGGATTTTTGATTACAAGATTTTTTTTCTCTCCCAAAGATTAGAATTTCAAGAATAGAAATAGTTATTCAGCATTTGATATCCAGCCAGACCAGTTGAAATTTTACTAGAAGAAATAAATCCAGCTAACACTAAGCAGGGATACTTTGTAAACTTAGCCATGTAACTCAAAACCTTGACCAGTCCCAAAGTGCAGATAATTTATGATTTGAAACATTATGCTATCACCACAGGACCCAGGGAAGAAGTTCAAGGGATACAACATATTTCTTGCTAGAAGCAGTATAAAATGAGTCTCTCCGCCAATGACATTCTGATGTTTGTTACCCATCCAGATAATTCCATGAAATCTTTGCTTGAACTTGTTGACAAAGTTGCTTCAGTATCTTCCTGTAATACTAATTGGACAAAGTCAGGGCTTATGCTAGTGAATGGTCTTTGTTCGCTGCTAGTAATTAACTAATTCTTAACTGGAAGCTTTGGGGTTTCACACCCCCAAGGTATACACTCAGTGTAACTGCTAAATTTAAAGGTTAGAATCGCCAGAATTATCAGGGAAGTGTCAGCAGATTGATTTCCTTTAAATTTATCTTGGTGGGGGAGACTGGCAACTAATAAGATTATGATTGTTCCAAAAAACAATTACGTATTGAACACGCTGCCAGTTGCTATAAATCCTGGAACTTTTCAAGAGATGGCTTCATTATTAGCAATGTTTTTGTGGAAAAATGAGAACCACAACATTGGCATTAGGAAAATCCTGGAAATTGATGAAAGCAAGCTTTTGTTTGGAGGCAGATTATCATTTTGGTTCTCACCTCCTGAAACTGAAAGAGGCCCTGTGTGGTTTTACCCAGAGGAAGCTCAAGCCCAGCCTTGTTTATTAAAAATTCAAGCTACAATGTTATCTCCTCTGAAGAATCAGGTTCCACACTGGCATGATTCACCCCAGCTGGAGCCAAAGGGCTTGCTGCTGGTCTAACTGGGTGTAACTCTTGTTTTTGATGACATAGACAGGGAGTGAATCTGCCCCAGTCTTCCAGAGTTTCACATTCGTCAGGACGTAATGTGTATAAAATATGTCCTGATCGCAGCGCGGTCTTGGCTGCCAGGAGCAGCTCTGGAAACAGACCTGGATCTTGGACATCTCCTGTGGGCATGAAGAGGAGGGGCTGAGCAAAGGGCAGGGACCAGCTTTGGGTCTTGCATCTTCCTCTCCCTGCTCTTCTGTTGTCAAGAAGCCCCTCATATGCCTGTGGGGGCTGCAGAAATGCTTTCTAGAAAGGTATTTTGGGGGACATTCAGTAGTAGTAATTAGAGAAAAATGGATTATGCTCTGAGACCACATCAACTTCAGTCCCAATCCCTGAAAGTGCCCATGATACAATAGCCTTGGAAGCCGATGAGAAGTCTCTGCAGTATACAGCATTTTCTCATTATATCGTATGCACAGTATTGATTCTGAGCACGTCCTCCCACAGGTGCAAATTGTCTTTTACTTCCATCTGTATAAGAATGCTCAGAACATAGGAGAATGAAAAGCAATAAATATACTAACAAGCCTGTTAGAACCAGCCAAAAAAATCTAAAATAGCAGTAGTAGTTTGATAAAATTCCTGGCACCTCTGGGGTAACCTCATGATTTTGTTGTGCTGGAATGACCTGCATCACTCGCTTCAGATTGTGTCTCTCAGGGTAACCTGGTTTTCTCAAAAGCAGCTCCAGGTCAGAGAGAAATCCTGGCTCTATTGAAGTGAATGGGAATTTTGCTACACAGAGAATCTTATCCCCAGATTTTCAAGCATGAGGAGATGAAAATTTGGCTCTTAACTCTCCCTCGGGATTCTTGAATTAGTGGCTCAACTTCCAAAAGCTCTGACACCCACTGATTTCAATAGAAGCTGCTGGAGCTCTGTGAAAAAAGGTTGTTCATTTCCAACACTAAATATGGGTGGTGGAATCTTAAAATTAAGCTCCTATTTTTGAAAATCTTGGCCCAAACCTTTATTAATACCACACTACCATGTGCCCTGCCTCTATTAACAAATATAACTGCATTCAGATGCACATCTGCTGTATTCTGTAAACGTGGGAAACAAAAAATGGTCTTTTAATCAGATTTAGATGAAAAGCTCTCTCTGAAATAATGATAGCCAGTTATGGATAGTCCATAATTTGCTGTTAGTTAAAATATTCCCCAACAGCAGAGAGGACAAGTGGTATGTGGATATACTGTTCCCAAAGAGCTCTGATAATTGGAGTAATTTCAGCAATTTCCAATTTTAGAGGAAGTAACTGATCTCAAGTTGTTACCTAAAGTAATTCTTACGGACAGTATTATAGGCTTGAAGCATTTTCTGCTATGCCAATACCACAAACTAGCTGTGCAATTACAAATGTATTTGTCACTTCTGTATTTATGTTATTAACACTGGTAGTTTAAAAAATGTATTACTTAGGACAGTCTCTGCCTCTGTCAAAAAAAAAGAGGGTTTGATATGTTATTAAAGTAAACATTAAGTCAGATCTCCACTGATACCATCTCACCAGAATTAACCAGCTAAATAGGGCCAGCTCTGATCTGAATTTGAATGGGAAACCTCTGGGTATAATGCAATGCTGGGGGAAGTGGTATTACTAGTTCTGTAGGTGGCTTGAGTCAATAGCCCTGTATTGCTTTTATACTGTGTTGGGCTGCTGAGGGCACTGACTGCATTTTTATTAAAAATTCTATGGGACGTTCTGCAGGAGAATTAGCCCAGATGTTTTAGATGGGTTTCAATTTGGCTGTCTTCTGCTTATCTCTCTAGAAACAGCAAGAGTTAGGGTTGCAAAATATTTTCCATTACAATCCAGGCTCCTAATTTCCTGGACTGTTTATTTGTGTTTGCTGAAAACTCTGGAGTTTGGCTTCTGTTGTGCAGAGAGGTACAGCGCGCTCAGTGCTATGGTTGAGCAAGATCTCTTCAGCTACTTCTGTGTGTGGGAGAGGAACCTTTTACACATTCCCCAGCTTAAATTGAACCACCTTGTTGAGAACAGAGCTCTGGTAAAACTCTCCCTCCCCTCAAAATGAATAAAGTGTGAATTTTAAAACCTGACACAAATGAGACGATTGTGGCTAAATGATGAGTAGAGCCAGATCTTTATAGCTCTCCTTTTATATGTGCACTAGCAGTGATCCTGTGGACATACCCATTGGTAATACAGGGTACTGCTGTTAGGAGCTGGTCCGGATGAAAGGAGCCAGGCACTGCCTTTGGTTTCTACTGCCTTAAAACTAGGTCCCCTTAATAGTAATATTGCAAAGGAGTACCAGGACTCTGTCTCCTACATCCCCTAGGAAGCAAGAGACAGGGGTAGTGAGGAGGAAACCACACAAAAGTCTTGCTGCATTGCTACATCAACTTTCTTCATTTTATTACTGGAGTCAGGGTCTGGCTCCTCATCTGCTTTTCATCAAGGCTGAACCCTGTGGTACCCTTGTATGTTTGGGCTGTTTGAGGCTACGATAATAAAAACAATAATAAGTAGCAAATAAGCAACTGGAGTCTAAAGCCATAGGATGAACTCCTTCCAGGTCCTAATGGAGCAAGTGGTAAAGTCCCAATGGACCTGGTTGCTGGTCCGAAAGGCCAGAGGTGTCTGCAGGACTCTGTCATGGGATGCACTGAAGCACACTGTACTACTGTGTGGTTTGTGCTCAGCAGCAGTGGCTCAAAGCAGGATCAGGCCATTGCTCAAAGCCAGCTGCCCCACCACATCATGTGCCCCCACTTCCTACCCATAGCTTTGGCCCACACATTTCAGGAGATCTTATCTCCTTGAGCTTTCTTTCATAAGACTCCAACCTCTTTCATCTTCTACCTTGTCCGTGGCTTGCAGGGCACTCCCAGTATTGCTGAGGGCATCCTTTTGTATAAATACTGTATATACCTCAGTGACACCTAAGTATTTCCAACATTTTATTGTTGTTATGTGATGCAGAGAGGAAGCATTTACAGCTCGACCCATATTTCATTTCAGGACACTGAATTTTCCTGCTGTTCTGTAATGAAATGTGTTTCAGAGCACAGTGTGACACTGTGTTTGAAGATGACTGTGACAATAGTCTTTGCATCGAGGTGTTGGATTTGTCTTTTTTTTGGGACTAAAGATCACTTCACCTCAAAAGGTATTTGCATCAGCACTGCAGCAGGGAGCACCCCGGCGTGGTCCAGTGCTTGCCCTGATGCTGTGTTCGCCTGTCAGGCTGTGCTAGCCAGAGCTACCAGTGACCCAAATGAAAACAAGACTTGAAGGGTACTTGACAGGTGTTTCCCTTGCGGCCTAGCAGTGGTCAACACTGTGTAGCCTCCAAAATTTGGAAGATATTTGGCAGGTTGAAAAACTGAAAACCAGAGGCCACACCTTTAATGCCAGTTTAGAAACATGTATAAAGCATCTGGTTACCCCTGTCTGGGAAGCTAATCCACAGAAAGCTGAAAGTATCTGGCAAAGAAACACGTTTTACCTTGGGCTTGATTTGGGGAGGGAAAAAAAAAGTAATATTTCCAGTTTTTTAATTGGTCTTTGGCAGCCATGGAGCACTGCCTTACAGGATTACTATGATTATAGGCTACAGCGTGCACTGCAAATGAGGACTTCTGAATACCTGCTCAATGCCTGGTTGATGTGGGGCTGGTAAGGACGAGCACTGTGCTGAGCTTGAGCAGAAGTGAGGGCCTCATTTGTGTCCCAGTTTTTTCAGCTATAAAACGTAGACATGTTCACATTACTTCATTATGGGCCATGGTAATGTGCTATCCATGAAGTGCCATCATATGTTATATCCTAATACCAAATGTCTCTTTGATAATAGCAAGAGTGAATGAAGAACATGAGGGATTTTTAATATATACAGACAGTAAATAGGTACAGCCTGTGTGGAAGACAGCTTTTCAGTTTCTTCCTACTTTAAAAAGGCTGATTCCTTTTCTCAGCTTTTTCCATTTTAGAAGGCTGTTACTACTGGATTTTTGTAGGTTAGAGCATCAGCGTATTTGCAGGTAATTCTGTTAGGATTCAATTGCTTATGAACAGTTTCACACACACTTTCGAAATTTTTTAGTACCATACAAAGATTATCTTATTTTAGGGTTCTTGAGAAGCCAAAAGCAGGACCTTAGCACTCAACCACTAGCTTTCAAAAGGAGCCTGCTCTTGACACAACCCACATTGGTTTGTATGTTCTGGCTGTACAATCCCTATAAAGAAATTTAAGAGACTGGGCAGGCATTCTCACAGGGCTTCAAACTGATTCCCTGTTGAAAAGAAGTTGGACACCCATTGGTGTCCTGAACACTGTCCCCTTAATGTGCACTCAATGAACAGTCCATATTCATGAAGGGCCCATTTTTCTGCTGCCCACATTAGCATTTCCCAGGGACTCCCAAGGGGAACTTGTGCAGGGGAAGGTGCAAGTGAGTAAGATCAGTCTGACATGTAAAACCAGAAAAGGTTATGAAACATAGTTTAGGGCCTCTGAAAGGTTTCCTCACAGAGAAACGCAAAAGCAGCTCAGTACGGTAACGTAATCGTAACAGTTGATTGGCCATAAGCCACAGCTCTGTGCTGTTGCAATGCAAATTTTCTGCTGTTGAGACATGCCATGGTAGGAAGCTGTCGCACAGGCACCAAGTAACAGCAGCAGACCTGTATCAGGGTCCTCCCTATTTTTGCATGTGGGGTATAAATGGCTGGGGACAGAACTAGGAAACCTAATTGCCATAAAATACAGAAGAAGAGTGGCCCAGGGTGAGAGGGACCATGACTTAGCAGTAGAGGT
>NW_010206541.1:115027-136949 GCF_000695765.1 Mesitornis unicolor
GAATAATAATGGACTATGAGTAAGATTCGCCTCAGACACACACAGAGTGTCCACAAGGCACTGTGTGAAGCGCACATCCGTGTGCCACATGCCCAATTCATCATTATTTCAAAGCTGTTTCACCATTGTTTCTATTATAGCCCATTGTAGTAGTATGCCATATTCATTCTTAAAATGACCTGAGGAAAGAAGAGCATTGACATACTACAGTGTATAAGGAGTATAAGGAGTGCTACGAACTCCAGGTGAGGTGGAGGGCAGTGTGGATTCCTTTTGCAATTGCTAAGCCAAACACAGGTAGAAGCAGTGTCAAATCTTATTTTCAGTTATTTTTTTCTGGGAGGATGATTGCTAAAGTTAGTATCCCACTGAGGTAAGCAACATTTCACCTTTTGAGCAGCCCATTCTGCTTGCATATATTAGCACTCAGGAATTATTACTTCCTACTATTTATAGGCTGTAGTACCATGTGTTGATGGTTGCACCCAGCCTTTGATGAAGATGTCAAAATGTTTTAAAAAATACAGTTGACTTCTAGCTCACCCACACACTCTTGTTCCACTTTGTGCAAAAGCCCAATTAAATACCATTAGCTCATCTCATGAAAGATATGAGAGCTCAAATTTGCAGCCTAGACTTAGCCAGACTTTCATTTTGTGGTCATCCCAAATTCAGGTCCAAAACCTTTGCAGCTAAAACAGACATTAGTGTCAGTAAAGTTGCTGTAAAGATGCGGTAATGAATAATCTCATCTCTAGAAATAAGGACTGAAACATATTTAGGAACAATGCCTCTCTATGCCTTCTACATATTTGGTGAACGCTGGGCCACCAGACTGTTAATTGGGGATGGTTCTGGAGCCATTGATTTACTTAAAGCATCATGACACTTACTAATGCAATGCAGATCTCTTTTAAGGCATGTGATGTTTTCCAGAGCTGTTGAGCTGCTGTAATTTCTCAATGAAATCAGAGGTGCAGGGACCTAGCATTAATTTCAGTGCTATATAGATGTATCTTAATAGAGGGTTCAATTAATGTTCTAATTAATCACCAAGTACTTTGGGTTTTTTTTCATTAACCTGTATGTATTACATTTTGATAGTCCAACGGCAAATGTTCTACTTTGTTTCCCGGCAATACTGTGTAATCAGCTTTTATTGCCTGTGATAAAAGCAGCTCAGCCTCATTATTATCCCAGGATTTGGGTGACAGTAGGGAATGCATCACAGCAAAGCTAAGCCTAGCTGAGAGCAATTTTACTATTACAGGCACAATTACATTACAAATTCCAGGAACGAGCACAACCATAACTTTAATAGGTGACTGTGTTGCAGCAGCATAAAAAGAAAAATGGCATCCCTCCCTCAGCTCAGAAGAACAAAGAAATAAATAAAAGACTTTTGGTTGCATGCTCTGTATTAAACCCAGGCAGTCCTGAAGGCATTTGGCTCTTCAGTGGAAAGCAGCCCTTGCTCCTCTGTCTGTTGCAGTTTCACTTGATTTAGAAGAATATTTAAGGCCCAGATCCTGCAGAGTTAGAAGGAGGCACCTGTGCAGAATGCTGTCAGCATTGGTCAGTTGGCTTGGGATCCCTGGGACTTGTTCCCCATATGTGCCAGAGTCGTGTCTGACCCTTCGCAGCCTCTCTTGTCTCAGAGAAAGGATGGGTTTTTGTGTGAGACAGTTCTAGGCCCAGAGTATAACTGAAGTTAAAAGGGATTTTCTTTTTCTGCTGTTTAAAAAAGCAGCAATTGGAGCTTAACTGAAGTTGTTTGCATTTACTTTCTTTCCACAGTTCAATTATTACTGTTTTAAAGAAAGCATTTTTTCACTAGAAGTGAAACTTGGACCAAGACCCCATTTCAGGAAAGCACTTCCCTATCCAGACAGCATTGAAGTAAATTCCTGATTTTAAGCAACCACCCAAATGCTGTTGGCTTTGCATGTCTTAAGAGAATTGTTTAAACAAGTGGATGTAACAGGTCAGAAACAAATAGGAAGCTGAAAATATCAATCAGTTTACACTGCCTATAACCAGAGAAAAGCACAAATGCTAAGGAAGAGAGCAAATGCTGAAAGTTACAAAGTGATTTTTTTTTTAACCAAAACCCTTTAATTTAAATAATCTTATAGTTAGAATTAGTATAAGAAGTATGAACACAATAGTGTTCATGTTCCTTTGTTAATGTCTCCTCATATCACACTCTTGCCTAACGAGTACTGACGGTGAGTTACTCAGTGAAGACTCTGGAAGTCTCTAATACCCTACCTGACAAGGGCTTTCATTTTCTTGCAACTTCAGTAATTAATCCAGCTATTGTATGAGAAAAGACACTGTCTATACAGGTTCTAGACAACATGATTTCCATGCCTACATTTTGTAACTTTTTAATTAATTTGCGTTCTTGAAGTAACAATATTAACATAATTTGTTGCAGAGATTTAATCACATATGACACTTAAGCTACCCCGACATTTGTATTTGAATAACTGTATAAGGTTACTCATTAGAACGGGATCTCCAAATATAACAGACTGGTTTTCCCTCCCAGACGTCTGTCCTCATGTCCTCGAGTCGCCTTTTGTGATTGTTTGTCAGTGTGTTGAATTTATGGAATGATGACCATAATTTCTGAAGGAATAATAGAGAAACTGCTTTCTGTGCCTGATTTTGCAGTAGAGGCCTGGCAGCTCAAACGTGCCTTTTTTTCCCTAAGGGCTTATGGCTGTGAGTGACTTTGGGCAGGGGTTGAGTGCGCAGCCTGGATGAGCTCTGATAAGTGGTTGTGCATGGCATGGGATGGGCACCAGCACTTCATGCTTCACACAAAGCTATGCCCTGTCCGGTTACCACAGACCTCTGGCCTTAGAAGTCAAGTCCGTGGCCACCAAATACTCTTCATGAATGGTACAAGAGCAGAGAGTTGATGGTTCAGACTCTTAACCACTGCCACTGACTTTGGCATGGTTCTGGCCAAACCTGCCAGTTACCTGCATTGATACAGCTCCATGTATCAAATGGGGTAACTGCTGCCCAAAGTGTTTTATTGAGCTTGGCTGAAGTATGGTGATGTGCTCACATTAGAGAAAGTGGTGTATAAGACAGTGAAAGAAACTGTGCAAGTGCCTGGGGTCATTACAATAGGTTTTCTCTGAGTAAATGACTCAGAGACGTAAGTGGTGAATTTTGATTTGTTTTTAATTTAAAGTACACCTATTCAATGAATTTCATACGAATGCATTTGCAGGTACTCTGGCTGTTGTCAGCATTTACTTTTGTAAATGTGAAAGTCCAAGGCATAATTCAGTGGTGTTAATTCTTATTTCACTTCATGGGAAAAAGAAACAGAACAAGGAGTTAAGTGCTCTTTTTTTTTTTCTTTTCACTGTGTCAATAATCCAACCAGTTTGAATGTATATTTATTCTATGTTTGAAATAATGCAAACTATTCAGAGTGCTATGAGAGCTATGAAAAACACAGGACTTGGAAAACTGGCAGTTTTTGTGGTTTTGGGGTTTTGAGTAAAGTTTCACAACCAATCAGCCCAGAATAATGTCCGGTAAAGGCATTTCTGCTTGTTAGTCTGTTTATTTATTTACTTTGGCATTGTGAGCCAAGGCAAGACACATTTGGAGGAAGGTCAGTGAAAATACTCCAGATCTGTCAAAGGGTCTGATCCTGCAAAGTGCTGAGGACCTGCTGTTGGGGAGGTGCTCAGCACCCCTCAGAGTCAGTGGTGCTCACTCAGGAGCAGTCTGGAGCACAACCTGCTTACTCAGGCAGCGTGGTCACTCGCAGCCTTCCCAAGGAATTGCACAGAAAGTAAAACCGATACTGGATCCATTTGACGCTTTACTTTGGTGGCCACTGGTTTGTCCTTCTCTGCTGGTGGCCCTGATCTCCTCTGCCTTGCTGCAGATATATCCTTTGCTTGATATTGTGTGTCTTCCAGCAACCTTCCCACCTCAGCACCTAGCCTGCCCCAGTGGCGATGCCTGGACTATTAAGAGAGCACTGGCAGAGATTTGGAAGGGAGTGGATGCAGTCTGTGGTTCCTTGTTCCCCCCTCCCCAAAATGTGCTAACATGTGTCATACCATATTTTGCTCTTGGATTTAGGCCCTTGAGATATTGGGATGACTCGAGTTTGGGAGGGGAGATCTCCCTGGGGGAATGTTTGCTCAATGAGTTGCTCAGCTCAGTCTGGGAATTTCCAGCAGGAGAACCTCCCCCTGCTCAGCTGTCACTCGGGGGCTGCCCAGAGAGGGCTGGGGGTTGGCTCCAAAAGGACTTAGGTGCTACCTGGGGAGCACAGGCAGTCCTGGGACTCGAGGTTACTCATCTCACTTTGCTTCACCTCCTCCTGTCCATGGCAGTGCCAAGGCCCCAGCACCACAGGAAGCCAAGAAGCTGTCCTGCCAGTGAGCCCACTGAGAGCCTCCACGCATGGGCTGTGCTTTGGCACGCTGGGGCAGGGGGCCATGCGAGCAAGGTCCAAAGCAGGGTGCTTCACTTCGTAGCTTTTGGGTCCCTGTGTGTGACAGACATGTTGCAAATATCTGCCACCAGGAGCTCTTTGGAGAGGAATAAACAGTTCTGAAAAGTAAAGGCTGCTTCCCCATCCTGTGCATTCCTCCAGCCCCTGCTCTGCTGATCAGGTCCCCACAGGCACCCCCACAGCCATAGGCCCAGGGACCATCCCAGTGAAGATTTGTCATTTCCTTGTGCCAGCCACCAGCTTTGTCAGCTGGCCTTGTGCTGCACCCGGGCACCACGGGGGACTCGTGGGTGTAGGGGCCTGGCCATGCAGTGGCCATGGCATGGCTGTGCTATGCCAAGGTGGCAACCACCAGCAGCCACCCTGGCTCTGGAAGATCCCAGAGGAGAAACTGTGGCAATTTTCTGAGAGCACTGCCACCTTGTGTTGGTCCATCCCACACTGTGGTAATGCCTTGTCCTGACATGGACCAGCAGATGTGCTGTCTACGAGAGCTCAAGAGACATCATTTCATGGCCCAAGGTAGCTGTTTGACACTGCTGAGTGTCCTCTTTAGTGGCATTGCTCTCATAGCTGCAGGAGCAGAGCCTGTCTGTGCAGCACTGAGCCTGACACTCCCACGTGGGAGCCAAGGGCGATGGGATGAAGCAACCGTTTGCCTTTGGATCCTGAATGTCCATAGCACAGGCTGGTTGTCCAGAAGACAAAAGGAGCCTGGAACACCATGAGCAGTCCCATCTAACAGCTTATTGCTCTGTGCAATATGGGAAAAGAGGCCAGAAGAATTTTTTAGTTGGTTTGTTGTTTGTTGTTTGTTTTTTTTAAACCTGAAAGGTCAATTCTAGTTCTCCTCATCCTTTTCTCTGTGCCCAAACAGATTGTTCAGAGCTGCATGCTTCCATCTTGCACATTCTGCACTACATTAGTTTAATGGCACTGTCACTATGAATTGCAAACTTTCTCAGCTCCCCCCTGTGCTGGTGAAACATGGCAACATAAGGAGCATCTGTTCTCTTACCCTTTGCTGGAAATGGGAAACATCATATTGCATTTTTGTTATTAGCCTTATTTGGATGCCAGTGGTTTTGTTTCTAAACACATCAAGGCAGCTGAATAACCTTAATTGAGTACTACAGAAAAAGCATGGCTTCATGCAAATGCAGCTGCCAGCATAATTATTAGGACAATACTGAACTTCTATTCCTGAGATCAGTTCCAGTTCCTTGGTTTTTATATTGCTCCCTTGCTGCTGAATTTCATTATAAACATCTCCACACAAACCGATCTATAGTTAGACAGTAAACAAGTTGAGTCCTTAATTTTTGACATTAAAAAGCCAAACAAACATAATGATTACAATGTGCATTTGAGCTTTTATTTATACACAAAATTAATTACCTAATCTTGACTAGGAATATCTACCACAGGTAAATCTCTGTCTTACATTACTTTGAACAGTCCCCAAGATTTCTAGTGCAATTTCATTACAGAAACTGCTTCCTGCAGCTCCTATGTAAGGCGACAGTATGTGTAAATGGAATCAATTAATAATTCCCAGATTTAATTATAATGGATTCATTGTTATTGCATGATCAACCACAGCATGCAATGGGCAATTAAGCAAAGCATATACGTGCAGTTCTGTAGTCCATCCATTATATAGAATCACTGCATTATTAACCTTGAGGGTAAGTCAGAGAGCAAGAATACAGCAAGGGCACAGAAAGTGGCGGAATCTATTCCAACAATTTTATCGGTGTCTTTCTGCACTGCAAGATCCACACACATCCTTCATTATAGGCACACTTTTAATGAGCCTTCATGAGAATATTTTACATTTATATTATCTCATTTACCACTTCACTGAAGCGTTCCAGAAAACTGTTAGCCAGGTGTGGCTTGCTCAGTTTTCGGTAGGTTTACCTAGATTTGGAGAGGTCTTTGGTGAACCCTGAAAATCAGGCTTCTGGTGGGAATGATGGGAGGGGTTTTTACTCTTCAGAATTAATTAGGTTCCTTTTTTTTCCCTTTTAAACCCACAGCAAAATTCAAGGCTGCTTTGGATCACCCATGGAGTATGTTTGGTCTAATTCCTAGGAGAGATGTGCTCATTGTGACAGAACAATTGGATCTAGTGTCACATTGGTAACAGTTTCTCTTTAAGAAAGGCAGACTGTCAGAGCAGCAGAGGTTTCGCAGGTCAGGATTGTGTTGTATCAGCAGAACTTTTGTGGGGAAGCTTGCACAGCACGTGCCTGCCCTGTCTGGCTCAGTCCGTTGTCTTCGGAATAACATTTACTTTGAATTTAAAGAGGCGCAAAGGTCAGCAAGCCAAATTTAGTCAGGGGGTATCTTTACTGAAGTCAGTGGAGCTGATAAACTTGGCCTGATATTTGCTGTTGGGAGAGCGAATATGAGAACAATTCTTCAAGTGTTTATTTTCATTTTTAAAATCACAAAACAAGGCAATTTGCAGCAAAATATTGCATGCAACTCTGCTCTCAGAGCATGAGTCACAAAGGATGCCAGACTCAGTTTTTTATTTAATTAATACTAGAAATTTCTACCAGGTTTGTGCTCATTTCTGTCTCCCCCAGTACCTCCTCTTTGAGAAACAGACTCCCTGGATTACTGTAACTGATGTGGTCATTTGAAGTGGGAAATCTGTGCTTATGGTATGTACCATGGTACTGGTGGTATATACTTAGGTTTTGCTTTGTAAAATTCATATTCCCCTAAAGCTTTATCATATCCCCTGGTATTATTGCACAGGTTTCCCAATTAGTACAGTGTAATTCTCAGCTAATCAATTAGACACTTACATGGACCCCAATGCAATGTTGCCTGTGCCACTTGCAGTGAAAGGAAAACTGCTTGAGAATTTTTGGATGAGTTGATATTAAACAGGATAAAATTTGTGCATGCAGCTGAAAAGACCAAAGACTGTGAAAGTGAAGAATGAGCGCCATCCTGTTGAGGAAAGATTGGTATGGCAGAGTTGGTTCAGTGCTTTGCTTGACCAAATTGGCATTAGGAATTTTGCAGTGGTTTGTAGTTTGAGTACAGTGCATGCTACGCTATGTTTGTGATTTGTTATTAGTAAACAGTCCTGAATGCACGATTCGCAGAGCCTGAGCTGAGCATTGGTTTTCCGTGCATTTGGAGTTCTGATGAAGGGAACACAGACCCAAGTCCTCTTGGAGTTAAAGTCTGTGCCCAGCTGTTCTATGAAGCAGAGAAGGAAACTTTAATGCAAGCAAAGCACCCCAGTGTCCTGAGACTCCAAATTGTTGGAGAATCCCCATTTTTTCTAATCTTATGAAGCAGATTCATGTCTTGGGAATGGATCTGAGACCCTTCCTCTTCTCTGACCAAGCCAGTTCCTGGGAGTTGGCCTCGGCTGTGACTCAAGTGCTTCCAGGCCAGCGTCACCGCTTGATGTACATGACACCCAGGGCGCCCCTGACTTCCCCAAGGCAAGCAGGGGTGACAGGAGTCTCAGGGAGCAGCTCCCCCGTGCTGTAACAGGGCGGTACCCCAGTGCCACATGGCTCCCTTCCCCTTTGCTGCCCAGAGGAGGGGTGCCAGGCTGAGACACGAAGCGCCCCAGCCAGGGTAGCTGGCACAGCCAGCAGAAGTTGCTCCATCGCAGAGTGGGGACAGAACAGGAAACAAGCGGTAACTCAGAGTCCGCACTCACCCTGCTCTGCTTTTGAGGCAGCAGAGCCACGCACAGCCCCTCGCTTGGGGCAGGCAGCTCAGGCACAGGCTGGTCCACAGTGAAATTCATTGCATCTGGTGCTGTTCGTTTCCTTTCAGTTTTTATCTAGTCTTTATCTATCTGGGCTTCCTGTTAGCACCTAATGCCAGTCGGGACAGCACAGTGCTGCCTGCTGTGAGTTTGCTGTGCAGAAACCAGTAGGAGCTAATGGTTACAGCAAGGGGCTGTGATTCAAATAGTGTGAGTTTTGGGGCATCCTCCATGTGCTTTTCCACGTTCTTGCTGTGGAGCAGTGCTGGGGATGAAGAAAAGCTGGGGCACTGAGGGACCTCAATGAAGTCTGTGACATGGATCTTGTGTTTCTGCCAAAAAGAGCTACGGGAAGCAAGCAGCACAGACAAGAAAGTCACCTGTAAAACGTGGATTCTGCTTTTTCTTCTCACTGGTCTCCTCCTTTGGTTAGCTTTTACTCTTGCTGATATAACCATTCACTTGAATATTTTCAGCTTCTCTCAGGCCTGTAAACTTTTGTTCTTATAGTGTGAGCTTGTTTGCCAGGCAGGTTTTCCTCAAACTTTCTTGGTGCCAATAATTAAGGGATTATCATAATTACCCCACTGGTGCAGATATTGAGTATTAGTGCTTAGGCTGAATGTGCCCACTTTGATTTCTCTGCAGTGACGCTAGGTAGGCTGTGGCTGAACTCTGCTCTAAATGAGTACAGTGTCACTAATGACAGCACTCTTACAATGGGCACTTTTGTGCTTAAGAAGCTTTCTATACCTTAATCCAATGTGATGCAAGCTACACATGCAAATGTATTACAGGTACAATTTACTTCACGGCATTAACAAAACATAAAAAAGACTCAGACTGCACTGTGAAGTGTTTAATGAGCTGTGGGTCAGTTCCTCAGAGCTGGCCAGACTCCACCAGCTGCAAGTCAGGGCGCAGTGCTTTCCTTTCCCTGTCCTGTGCCTGGCACTGGCTTGAGTGCTCTGCCCTCACAGGCTTGAGAGTTCTCCTCATTTACTCCGACCTTCAGGGACCACAATGAGTTGAAAAACATTGTAGGCTCTTTGTGGGTCCCTTTTCTTCAAGCAGCTGCAGCAGGGATGGTGTGGCAGGCATGCTGCTGACTGCCACTGCGCTGTGGTCCAGGTTCAAGGGAGGCCACAGCAAAAGCACACCCATCTGCCACCCTGAGTGTACACAACACACAAGCAGACATGCTCCTGTGAATCCTGAGCAGGGGCCTCACCTCGAACCAGTGCTGGGAGAGAGCAAAGCTGCTCTGCTGAAACTGTTGCTCTTGAGGTTCACTGTATCCAGCACGCCTGCCTTTCCAGGCCTGCTTGCAAGGACTGCAGTGCCTTCTCACATCTGGCTCTTTCATGTTTGGCCTGAAATGGCCTTTCTCCCAATGACAACTTCCATTGCTTTTCCATTGCACGCAGGCTCCTGAGGTGATGATAACGTTATGTTTCTCTGCAAGCTGTGTATGAGAAGCTGTGTTTTGTTTTGCATTTCATCTCCTGTAATTAAACTGGCGATGAAACCATTCAGGACCTGAATACCCTTCCACTGTGGTCAATACAAAGACCTGACAATCATGGGAATAAAGTCTGATCCTCAAGTTCCCTTGCAGACTATTATTCTTCATTCTGCGCTTCACCCTGCTCTCTTTCTAAACCAGTTATAAAGGCATTTGTGCTGTAGGACAAACTGTGCCTTATCTGCACTGGGAGAGAGCCCATGGTCTAAGTGTGTGCTCCTCATTCACAGATGACCAGCCTGAAGCAATAACGATGCCGACAGAGAAGCAGTCTCTACCATTTCTACAGCCTTTAATTTTTGTTTGTCTTTCTGCCATAGAGGCTGTATGTTATGTGTGCCATCTCCACTTGCTTCCTGTTCCCAGCCAGCTGTGGATTGATGATAGCATCTTCAAGCTGTTGGACTTCCTCTTCTTGTCTTTAATCTCTTTTGGTTTCAAAATGGCCCCCCACATTTACAGTTACCAACCACAGCAGGCAGATAGCAGCAGCTAGTAGCCAAGCTGACACCGACTACATTTTAAAAACAAAGAGATCTGTTCTTTAGGTTATGTAACAGGATTTAGTGCTAAGATTTAATGAAACTCACAGTAATTTCTGAAATGTTTGGCAGTTAGTATCTCAAATGTGCTAATTCTTGACATTTTCAAACTCACATTGGTCACAATTTGGCTGTACCTGTAGAAACAATCGTAGCCATTTATATTGCAGTGTATAAATTCAAAATGTAGCAACTTGAAGAGAATATTATACTGCATGATTTGATTTGCCTGCAATAGGCTCCTATCAGACCACATATTCCTTGCACTAAATCTATAGGCTGCATATCAGAAAGGCAACACATTTTCTTGAGTTAACACCTGTGCTCAAAGCCAGCCTAAACCAAGACTAATGTAACCATCCAGTTCTTCAGAAGCAAAGCCACAGGTGATTTTGCTTCCTCTTCCTTTCCTTCTTCATTAAAATCTGGTTTCACAGGGCACAGAGCCTGACTGAGCTGCAGAGCATATGTTTTGAAGAAAGTTCTGGCCAGAAGCCACTTTGTGTCTGTTTCTTGTTGGTTTTGTTTTGAGATAGAGAGGGAAATGTACCTTATTATGTACAGGTGTTCCTTCCAAAATGTATGAAAAGTAAGAACAAGTCAGGAAATGCAGAATTTCTTCAGTCAGGTGCTCCCAGCTGGCAGTACAGACAATGTACAACTTGCATAGCTGGAGCATCCAGATGTATCAAGATCATGAAGATAAGAGGAATCGGATCAGTTTGCTGCTTGTATGCACTATTAATTACAAGCTGTTTCTTGAACTGATTTTTATGTTACAGTCACATGCTTCTGTTACTACAGTTATAATTCTACATTGCTAGCATCAGAGTCTAGACCTGGGGTGGTGATAGTAATTTTTGCTTTGAGTCTGTGTATAAGATTTCTCCAGCCTTTACTTATCAGTGTGCCTTCAAGACACTGCAAGTTCTTGCTTTCCTCCCTCCAGTTACAATCCTAGATTGCAGACTGGTTTACTGAAGTGTTTTATTGTAACAGTTTTATTTAAGGCTGTTCTTATCTGTTCAGTGTTTCATTGGGAAGGAAGTTGTTTATCATTCGGGAATTGTGGCCACAACCAAGACATCTATATTCAGTTCACGATATTTCCCCAGATGCTCTACCTTAGGCCTCAACCCTGCAGGGTCTAAGTGCCTTGAGCTAAAGCCAGTTGTAGGTTGGTATGATCAGTATCATGGACCGGTGGAGAGTTGGTAGAGGGTTTATCTTCTCTAATCTGTTATCTCCTCTTATCTCTTGCTTAATTTATAAAATGGAGACTGTGTCATAGAAGTTCCTTTATCAGCTTGGCTTTAGGGTCGTTCAAGCAGCTTTGGTCCCAACCATCTTCAGTTGAAACCCTCACACCTTCTGGACTTGATTCAAAATCCAATCAGGACAAATCAGGCCAAACTCTCTCAGGCTTTGGGGACATCCTGTGCAACTCTCACCTATCTTCCTTTTTGACTCCAAGAGCCAGGATGTAGATTTTACATCCTACACCACATTTTGCATCAGTAGGTTCCTCTTCTCTGATGCTGCCTTCTGACAAAATAGCTCCTGTATCCATCTCAGCTGGTTTTGCAGAGCAGCCCACCCAGCAGGGAGGACTCTCAGCCAGGCTGGTGTGCGTGGTGAGCCCCTGCCACTCACCTAAAGCAAGGTCAGCCACTCCAGTTCAGTGCACAACAGTGGCACCCACCTACCCGGCTGGCTGCCGAGTGGCCTTTACCGCTGTGACCTCCGTCCTTAGATCTTTTGTAGAGTCTGTGCATCAGGACAGTAATCCAGGAGGTGAGAGGTCAGTGCCTGAGCTGCTGTGCCCTGCAGTGGCAGTGAGGAGGTTGATGCAGTATTGTTAGCACAGGTATCACAGCCACCATCTCGTCTGTCTAGCCTATAGTAAACACCCTGTGTGTTACAGTCATTTTGTCTCCTGGCTTTACAGAATCGCCCAAGTGTCCAGGAAGCACCACAGCTGCCAGCCAGGAGTGGCCACCAGCTGCCTTTAAGTACATCTGGGTGTTGTTTTTCAAAGGGTTACTTTCCTCCCACACCCCCAAACTCAGGATAGGGAGACACCAACGAAAGGAGAAGGAGACAGTGAACAAAGAGCTCAGCCTTGTCTCATTGGGCTGATACATGGACTCCCTCTGTGACCTGCTGATGCAGAAATCAAATTGTCATTGGCAACAACCCATGCTGGCCTGAAAACAGCAGATTAGCTTCTGAGAAAGCCTGACGTAACTTTTCATTCTCATTACCAAGTCTAGAGGGAAGTCACCCCCCATATGCCTCCTCCCTCCCCTTGGTTCAAGGATTTCAATTTCCACGTAGTAGGTGGTGGTGGTGGACATGATACACGTGCTTGAATGGACGTGTTTAAATGTGAGCCAAGGAAGAACTGGTCTCCTCTCCATGATGCCTCATACTTATTTTCCCATTGAGATTGCGCATATGCACAGCATTGACTTTTCAGAGATGTTGAACCAATAGGAGCTGTAAAATCTCAGCTTGCTTTTCAGCCCATATGTACTTTTGTTGCCACTGAATATTGCATCAGAAAAATATTTAATGGTAGGGAAAAGAATACCCCTTCTCTGATCTGAGCAATGTATTCCCAAGAGCTCAAATCTGTTACCTTTGCTTACCTTATGTTATATCTGTTATATTTTATATGTTATGTTATGTTATGTTATGTTATGTTATGTTATGTTATGTTATGTTATGATGCCATGCTATGCTATGCCGTGCTATGCTATGCTATCAGAGGCCGAATACTGATTTTTGCCAAACTGGTTTGAGTCCAACCTTTCTCTGCTGGCTTCAGGGAAGGGAATCTGCATTTATCCCATTGATTGAGTGTTTAAGGCAATCACGACTTCACACTTCTAAAGCCATCAATATGAACTGAACATGCAAGCAATATAGGAACACTAACAAATGGGAAAATCTGCCCTGAAAGCACAGCAAGACCTGCCCTTATCATCCCAGGACTTATAAATCACTTTCTTTTCCAGATCATTTAACCTTGGCCAGTGGCTTTATGCCTCAGTTTGCTCTGTTTCCAAAAATGTGTCTGGTTCCTCTCCTGATGCATGGCTAAGGCTCTCTTCTGTCACTGACTCTGTCAACTGGGTAGTATCCCAGCCCCTCCTAATTGTGTAATTCTGCCTCAGTTTAAATATATTATTCCCTTTTTACTTTCAAATTAGTTATCTCAGAAACAGCACTGGCACCATGAGGTCCCTTCAGCTTTCTGATTTCTGTGTGCCTTTCCTAGAGAAGCCCTAACTTTTTACTAATCTGTATCTCCCTTACACTCCCCACCATCACATGTGCAGCTGCTGCTAAGAGTCCACAAGACACACATGCAAGAGGGAAGGAGAGACCCAATTTCTCTTTAATGTGAAAAACTGAGAGCTCAGTTCAGGGAGTGGTTCCAACACTGGCAGAAGCTGCAGAGATGCCTACAGCTCAGCCTCATGGGTTGGTATGTGCTGTGCGTGTGGGGCATCCATGGGCTACTGCAGCTCATGCCCCTGCTGTGGTTGAGGTTTGGGATTGCAGTGTGGCGGAGGCTCTGCCACTGCTGTCACATTTGTTCTTTGGTGGCAGCTGAGAGCTCTGAGCTGGAACTCAGAAGTGACCAAAATACATTTGATGGAAACAGTGGGAGAGTGAGCAACCGGAGAGCAGGGTCTGTGACCAAAGGGGCTTCTGAGACAGGCTGCTGGCACTGACACTGTAACGACAGATTGTCTGAGCAAGGGTGGTCTAAGGGTGTAAATTTTTCAGTATGAAGCTTTTAAAGGGACTAATTACCATTAAACCAGCCGGATCGTGAAAAGCAAATCCATGGGCTGTGTATAGTGATGTTGCCTCCATAAGGAGATAACCTATTGTCATGCGAGGTCTCAGGTCTGCTGTGAATGGGTCACGATGCTGCTGTGTAGTCTCCGCACGTGCATGGTGGGGAGGGCAGAGCAACACATTCCTCCTGGTGTTTACTCTTGCATGGGAAGTGTGAGAAGATGCTGTCATTAGTACTAATGTGTTTTAAATGAAGCCCAGCGTACCTTAGGTGATTAGTGCACATATTCCAGCACAGTGGGCTGTGCAGAGTAGATGGCATCATGTAGAGTGCAATTATGCAGATGTGTAGTGCTTCCATAATGTATTGCTGTTCTAGAAGACATTGTATAAATCTCCGGGTTTGATGCAAAAATGTCTGGTTTTGCTGTCACTACCAGCTTGCCAGACTGTTTTGTCGTCTGCTCAAAGCTTGTTAGGGCTTTGGAGTGCTGTGCGGGAAAGTATCTCGGTGAGATGTGTGTTGTGAATTACAGCCCTGACAACTATCAGAGGGTGCATGCTGAGGTGTAGCATTAATATTTATATGGGAACAGATGTCTTGGCTATTAGCCAGGACACAACCTTGTTGTGTTAGAAGTTGGGAGAGAAAAAAATAAAAGTGGTCCCTGTCCCTAAGAACTCACAGTCTTTATATAGCAACTATTAAAAATATTGAATATCATTTTAAACACATGAATTATTTAAATGAGTAGGTACAAGAAAAGTGTGGGTGGAGGGTAATGCTGTAATAACATTTTTTCCCAAAACTGAGTGAAACATTTTCAACGAATGGCTGATTTACATATTGATTACTTGGGTTTTAAGTATCCTTTTTTATTCCAACTTTTTACACAGATAAACCTTAGCTATAAAATAATCTCATTTTGCTTATACACCGATAAAGGTGTTAAGGAAGACTTCTTAAAACATTTTCCTGCTCTGTAGAGACATGAGCATGTAGCAACACCATATTTAAAAATATCTTTTCCTCTTCCTGGCAAGATTTCTAATTCCAGTGGAGCATGACAACATCTCCTTCTGCTTTGATAATGTCATGCATGCATGTGTCTGCTCTTAGTTGCAGGACAATGACTTCACACCAGACACAAATGCACCACAAATGGCAAAGCCAAAAATAAGACTCTGTTTACGTTGGTAACAGCTTTTCTCTGTGCTTTGTGTGCTCCTTCTGGAGGAGTAGATAATTCCAGCTTTGGACCAGTTGGCAGCTGATCGTCAGCTCAGGATGGCTTTTGAAGCCATGGTGTGCTGCACGATTAGAATATGTATGGATTCTCCCAGTGCCATTTGCAGAGGTGAGCAATAGCTGTCTTGGCAGAACTTTGGCACTCCAGAAATGTTGTGATGGCTCCTGTGCCAAGTCCTTGTGATGAGCATCCAAGGGTTAAGCTGCACACTTTTCCACATCCTCTCTTTTCTTTGTGTGTGCAGCAAGACTGAGCTTGCCTCACTATTTGCTTTTCTAAATTAAGGTATCTTCTGGCAGGGCACGACTCAGGAACTCACAAGAACACCACTTGAAATTATCTGGATGAGGGGATTGAGTGCTCCCTCAGCAAGTTTGCAGATGACACTAAGTTGGGAGGGAGTGTTGATCTGCCTGAGGGTAGGAAGGCTCTGCAGAGGGACCTGGATAGGCTGAATCCATGGGCTGAGGCCAACTGTATGAGGGAGGTTCAACAAGGCCAAGTGCCGGGTCCTGCACTTTGGTCACAATAACACCATGCAGCGCTACAGGCTTGGGGATGAGTGGCTGGAGCTGCCAGGCAGAAAAGGACCTGGGGGTGTTGGTGGACAGCAGGATGACCATGAGCCAGAACTGTGCCCTTGCGGCCAAGAAGGCCAATGGCATCCTGGGGTGTATGAGAAGGGGTGTGGTTAGAAGGTCAAGAGAGATTCTCGTTCCCCTCTACTCTGCCCTGGTGTAGACTGCATTTGGAATATTGTGTCCACTTCTGGGCCCCTCATTTCAAGAAGAACAGGGAATTGCTTGAAAGAGTCCAGCGCAGAGCCACAAAGATGATGGAGGGAGTGGAGCACCTCCCTTATGAGGAGCGGCTGAGGGAGCTGGGTCTCTTCAGCTTGGAGAAGAGGAGACTGAGGGTTGCCCTCATTAGTGTTTATAAATCTGTAAAGGGTGAGTGTCAGGAGGAAGGAGCCAGGCTCTTCTCTGTGACAGCCAATGACAGGACAAGGGGCAATGGGTTCTAGCTGGAGCATAGGAGGTTCAATCTGAATATGAGGAAGAACTTTTTTACTGTAAGGGTTACAGAGCATGGCCCAGGCTGCCCAGAGAGGTTGTGGAGTCTCCTTCTCTGGAGACATTCAAAACCCACCTGGACATGTTCCTCTGCAACCTAGTTTAGGTGATCCTGCTGTGGCAGGGGGGTTGGACTGGATGAGCTTTCAAGGTCCCTTCCAACTCCTAAGATTCTGTGATTCTGTGATTCTGTGAAATGATACACACTTACTGGCTGTGAAAAGCCAGAGTCTGATGGGCATTATAACACGCTCCCTGCAGATACATAGACGTGGTCTCTACACCTTAGTATCAGCACAGGGGAATGTGGAGGTGCTTACAAGAACCCTGCCCAGAGTGTACCGTTCCTATGAGCAGCAGACTTTAACCTTTGGAATTAAAGGCCAGGCAGGGAATTAACCCTTTGTAATGACTATCTGTGGAGTATGTGGATGGGGAAAAAAATTGCCAAGAGCCCATGATGCTCAGTCCTTCACACTGATTACTGGTGAGGAGACAGTGAGAAAAATCATATGACCTTCCCTGATCTCGTCCCTTTCCACCAGCAATGAGGGGTGAGAGGAATAACAGCCTTCTATTAACCAGATTAGTTCATTTTCCCTGAAGAAGGAAAGTGCCATTTTGAAGCTTGTAGCTCCAGTAAGGAACCTCCAGTAAATTTGTTTCCCAAGCAGAACAGCAGTGGGCTCTGCATGTCGACACTGATGACAGCCCAACAGAAAGCATAGAGAGCAGAGGCTTGACTCATCGCCATGGGTGCAAGAGCTCTTCTTTGAACCCACTGCACTCATGGGAACAGCTTTCTTGGAGAAGTGATTCATCACTGGGGAAGTCCAGGATGAAGTATGGACAGTGCCTTCCCAAAAGGGGTAGCTGTGATCTCTTACATGGACTCCTCCCCTGACTGTCACAGCACTGTAAATGACTTTCTGCTTCTGGGAATGGGCCATGTGGTGCAGATCTCAGGGACTTGTCTCTCCACTGTCAGTTCTGAATTATTAAGACTGGGCTGCTACATGTAGTGTCCCCTCAGAATGGGGTCTTTGTCAATAAGGGCTTGCAGACAGTTTAATGTGTCTTTCTCAGGACTCAAAAGATTGCGTGGGGATTCCCAGAAAGACCTAAGGCTTTTGTCTTTTTCACACTTTGCAGAATTTTGATGTTTAATTCATCTAGTTGAGGAGAGTCACACGCTCTGCAGCTTAACCTTGGTTACACAAGGTGAGAGCGAGCACCAGAAAACCAGCCCATCAGTTCTCATCAACAATTCTGCTACAAATAAACAAAAAAAAAATTGAGGGAAATTTTGGTAAACCACAGAGATTCTGAGGGGAGCACAGGTAAACCTCCGAGAGGGCCACCAGCCCTGGACAGAGAACTGCAAAACTGAAGGGTCAGAAAGAACTGGTGAGGATGAGGAAACATGGGAAAATATGTGTATCCTGGGACCAAAAAGGTTTTGAGAGTTTGTAACATAGAAGAGTCAACTTTCAAGCGATGGACAGTCCCAGTAGGTGACTTTCAGCTTTAGGCATCTTCTTCATCATTTGTGGTGAAGTTTGAAGAACAGGGAAGAAAGGAGGAGCATGTAAGACTGAGGGTGGAAAATTCAGGTGAATGGTACGGAGGGGCATACATCCAGTATAAAAAAGAGTATCTGGAGGGCAAATAAATAAAGCAGCAGAAAGTCTTGAGAGAGCACAGGGATTAGGGGAAGCACAAGGACTGTTGGAGGATGCAACCCATGGTAGCTAACAGGGCTCTAAGTACATAAAAACATACTTGGCTCCAGATATTTCTAATCTCAGATGGTTGGTGGCTGGGAGAGCACTCAGAGGAAATATTGTACGTGCTTACTCTGTGCTCATACTTTTCCCCAGGCATTTTGCTTTTGCCCACTGTTGGAGACAGGCGCTAGATGGACCTTTGGCCTGGCCCAGTGTGGCTGCTCTTCTGTTCTTGCGTGCTCATGTTGTGAAAGAGTTGGAGTCCTTGTGGTAAGTCTTGCGTTCTTTAGCACAAGCTGCAGGACAAATGGTGCTTATCACGGCACCATTACTGAGTCAGGCGCAGAAGGGATCTTGCTGACATTCCTCATTGCTTTGTGCACGACATGCTGGACACATTGTGAGAAGACTGTGTTTCCCAAAAAGCAACTGGACTTTTCTTCAAGATGACTCTTACATAGGTACAGCAAATTGCTGTTAGCATTCCTGTCTCCTGCAGCCGGGCTGCTCTAGCTCCAGGCTCAGGAAGGGCGGCAGCAGCAGCTTTCTAACAGCTTTGGTTGCTGTTTTGGTTTAGCAGCCAGGCTGTTGGCTTGCTAGGGCTGCCCGGGAAGACTCTCCTGGGGCATTCCCCTCACCTCTGTCCCACTGTGGCTCAGTAGTCTCCATGCTTCAGGCTGTTGCCCACAGTGTTCTTGTGAGGCTGCTTTTCTCCCCTGAGTGGAGGTGGGCTTGGTGGATCCTGTCCATTCACCTCTCTTTGCTAGCATCTCAGCAGCTGGTGACTGGAGGGCTTTCTCAGCCTCCTCTTGGACCTTTTGGCTGCCTCACTCCTCCTCCACTTCTTTGGCTTAGTATGCATGACTTTCTTGAGGGTGCAATTATCTCTCATGAGTAGTGCTATCCTGCTTTGTCTATCAGTGCTGGCATTGCCAGGAGGGGTCTCCATTTTTCCAAGAATACTGTGGCACTTTTTAAAAATAAGTATCTCCCAAGGAAGTGAAGGTACTGTTGGAATCTCCTGATGGCTGCCCTCAATTTCCTTTCTGCTTTTCCTTCTTTATTCATTACCATGTTGAGAATGACAATATTTCTATCTATTAACAGGTCCAAAGAAGGGGAATCTGCTTCTGGAGTAAATGGGAGAAAAAGAAGTCTCAGAGGGTCAGAGCAATGTTTATGCACATATACAGTAATTTCTTGCTCAGTGTATTCATACATATGCACATGAACTACATATATCAACAGTACATTTTTTCAAAGGTCAATGTTCTTCTCTGTAAAGCCCAGACCCACTGAGGGGAGAAACAAGCCTTGCCAATAACTGGATTCAATTTATAAGAAACTAGGTGGAAATAATGATGAGGAAATGAGAAAAATAAGCTTTTGATGAAATAATTAATGACTAGCTGTGACACAATCTCACAGCAGCAATCCAAGGCTCAGGGAGATCAGAGGAGCCCATCTGCTGCCAGACAATGCTTACCATGCAAAGCCAAGTAGCCTCCTGTTCACAATTTAAAATCATAACCGTATACATGAGCTGCAGTCAGTGGCGGCTTGTTTGTTTTAAGTTCTCTCCTAACAAAGTAATAGCACTCCCTTTGCATTGCGTCCGAAGGAGGAAGGGACCAGCGGGTTCCAAGCAGTTATGCAGTGTGTAAGACAGGTCCAGCTCTAAAGCAGCTACAGCCAGGAAATGAACGTTTCAACATATGTGAATTATTATTCTGCCACCAAGCTGAACAGAGCTCTGCAGCTCACAGACCTGGTCCAAAAGGCTGAAACCAGTGATTCTTAGCTGAAGATGCCTGGGGAAGGGAGGGACTTCTGAAGAGTCTGCAAAAGGTGCAAAGGAAAAGCAAACCTATTGTCAGCAGGCTTGTGTTTGCTATCGCCAACTCCTCACCCCCATTGGTGATGTTTTTGTGAACCCACAAGTGGACAAAGTTGAAAAACACTTGGCCCAAAATATTTTTTGCAGAAGGCTCAATTCTGCCCTCAGAGGCGACATTCCTTACATCCACTGTGCAGAGCTGGAGGTAAGCCTGTGGCAGTGGGTAGGTTCATCACTTTTGAAGGGAATCCCTCTGTTGTCCCCACTCCCTGATTCTGCTCACACAGCAGCGTGGTCTCAGCCGTCCAGACTGGATTGCTCTGCCTGAAAGCAAACGGGCAGAGACGCTCCAGGAGTGCACCAAACAGGCTCCAACTG
Source organism: Mesitornis unicolor (assembly GCF_000695765.1). Lineage (NCBI taxonomy): Eukaryota > Metazoa > Chordata > Aves > Mesitornithiformes > Mesitornithidae > Mesitornis > Mesitornis unicolor. Next base: position 135,425 of record NW_010206541.1, read on the forward strand.
CTAGTGGGAGTGATCAATCCACATAGCCAAGGTACAGCTGAAACCCCTGAAATTGCTGTGACACAGACACAAGGATGGCCACACCATGTATTTCACAGCACAATCTGGTGCTTTGCAAAGCTTTACCTGTCAGTGCCAGCAGAGCCACTGCCACCATCCTTCACTCTGCTCCTCAGCCAAAGGCAGGCTGATTGCAGAGGAGCAGAGCCACCGTCTGCCTGCTTTGCTCTGGGTTTAGCTCCTTTCCCTGGACTGCTCTGCACATCTACTATCCCAAGCAGATTAGTGGGAGAAGGCATGATGGAAGACAGTCCACTCCTAATCACTTCCAGAGGTCCTGTTTCCATCTTGGTCAAGGCACTGCTGAGTCACTTTCGTGCAGAATGAGTTCTGGCTGTGTTTAAAACCTCTTTATTACCCTTCAGTAATCCAGAGCTCAATCTTGTGTTTTTAATGTTGCTCTTCTAAAGGGCAGATTTATATGTAAAACACTTTACACTTTGGTTTCCTCCTAAATAATAACTAATGTTTTTCTTCTGAGTGCTTTATGACATTAGCTAACTAGTCCTGACAGCACCCTGGTTTTCCATATACACAGCAGAAAGCTTGGATGAGCTTCTTAAGTCTGGTGTTTTCAATTCTCATGATTTTATTGTGAGTCTGGGGTGGGCTTTTTCTTCAAGTCTCAGCTCCTGGAAGCACATGATCACATGACTCTCTCACTTTTTTAAAACAATAAATTTCTAATTCTTCCCCAGTTGCAGGGAAAAGCCTGCGAATGTGATCCAAATGCACTGTAAGGCTCAGAAACCAGATGCCAAACAACAAGAAGCCAAACTGTGTTGCCATTTTTAAATATCTGAAGTTTTAAGGCAATCTTAGCATGCTCTGGGTCTTCACGCTTGTTTTCTAAGCGTGGAGGGGTTTGACAGTAAATAAAGCTTCGCATTACAAAGAGGCAAAGGCAAATGAAGTCTTCAGGGATGCTAATATTCTTCATCTCCCTTCTCTCTCTTGCTTGTTTCTGATTCTCATCCTGCATATGCTTTGCTTTCCACATTGTGAGTAGTCACGTTCCTCACAGTGGTAAAGAAAAGTACACAAATAAATCTTTGTTGGAACAGAGCAAATTTTAAATCAAATCAAAATTCTACAAACGAGTAAGATCAGGGTTTTAAACTCTTCCATCTGTTGCTGTGTACTTGTAGAGTGCAATGTGCAGCAGGCTGAGGCAGACAGTTCGTGTCTCTCAAGGCTACTGTAACACAACAACCATTACTGCTGCTGTTGCTACTACTACAAATAAAATAGTATTGGGAATTGTTAAGCACAATTCATAATTGTGATCATCTGCTCAGAAAGGTGCAAGGAAGCGTGCAGTGGGCTTTTCTTGCACTGTGGCAGTACAGACCAGCTATTTCTGCGTAGCAAAAGGAGCTGGATAACAAAAAGTGGTCAACATATTGATTTTGTGTCACAGATTTTGTGTTTCTTCTGCTTCCTTCTTGGTTTTATACTGACTCGT
>NW_010206541.1:136984-168364 GCF_000695765.1 Mesitornis unicolor
ATCAGAGACCATAGCTGCCTGAATATGGGACAGCAGTTCAGATTTGTCTCACTAGGTTTTTAGTCCTGTGTAATACTCGCTGCTCTAAAAGTGCTATTACTTTTTCATTTATACATTCTGCATGGGAATCTAATACTATTTTAATTACTCTATGCATGTATTTATTCTTTAGCTATTAGAAAATCTCTGCTATACTTTAAAGTCCAGAGTTTCCCTGAAGGAAATATTTTCCAGCCTGCTAGATCTTAGTGATACAAGATTGTCTTGATATTTATTAGAAAGCATACTTTTCTCCATTTTCTCCCATGGCTTCCAGACAAAGATTTCTGTGGCTCCCTGAACAAATCCCTTCTCCCTCCAAGCTGGATTGTTGCCTCCCTCTCACTTATGCTTAGCCAAACACTATCTTCTTCTCCTTTAAGTGTTTTAATCATGCCTGCCACTTTTTAAACCATTCTACCTGTTGGCTCACATGTTTACATGCTGAGTAGAAAAAAAAAGTATTCCATGTAGAATCAAAAGAAGCAGTGGTTTCTGTCTCGCGGTGCACAGTTAATGTATTACTGCACCTTCACATGTCAGAGTGCCAGCAGAACCATGGAGGAGCTCTCCGTGCCAGCTGCATGGAGCTCTGCCATAGTCGGTCTGTTGTAAGAGCTGAGGGGAGGGCCAATTGCTTTTTTCAAGTGTTGACCACAAACTCATTTAGACAGGTTTGTCTAGGAATTGAGGGATTCCTGTATTACGATCTTCCTGGTACCAGTTCTCTGTCTACTTCCCTTGGAATAAATCTGCATGAGTGAGGTTGCTTTAATTTTGCAGATCTTTATTTTTGTTTCAGTTTGGAGTGTTCAAAGGCAGATGACCCTGGTTTAAGTTATCTCTTGCCAAGGGCAGTCCATGCTATGGGCAGAGCAGAGCGAGACCAACACAGAGTGCTTCTGACAGTCTCCTTCAGAAATACTAATAGAGAGCAAAAAGTAAGAAAGCAACTGCAGTGTCTAAAGGTCATCTGTCAAGCACATGAGAACCACCAACGGGTCTTTCCCAGTGAGGGACTGACTCTCTGCTGGACCCTTTCCTCTCGCCTTCCAACAGTAACAGTAAAAGCTCCTCTTCCAGGAGGGAATGAGTTGCTGTTCAGCAGAGCTGCAGCACTGGCATAGCTACCTGGTGGTGGTGTGACAGAGCTGTGGCAGTGCTTTTGGAAAGTCAGCCTCCAAGCAGGAAGCAGGCTTACAAGTTTCTTGGACAATATAAGGAACAGAGGGAGGAAATTTATATAGGGACTGTTTAACATTAAAATTAGGTATCTAATCAGATGAGCTTTTTTTTTTTTACATGCTTTCTAGCATAGAAGGAAAGATGGCACATTGAGGCAAAAGGCTGTGGTTACATCATATGGGCTGATAACAAATTTATGAACTGATATTATGATGTTATGAACATGTTGATATGCACTTTGCTCATTTTTATATTTGTGTGTTCAATAAGAAGTACTCAGGAGACTGAAAGACCAATGGATGGAAATATTCTTCTCCGAACCCAGACAAGCATTCAGTCTTCCAAGAGGGAAATACGATGGGGAATGCTCAGCTGCAGACAAGACTGGTGTTTACCTGCCTGCATTTTGGTAGCTGCCTAACTTTAGGCCTCAGTTACATAAAATGGAATATAATGGCACTCCTGTACCTCACAGAGTTTCTAAAGAGAGCTACATTGAAAGAGCATGAGATGCACAGACAGTCTGGTAAAGGAGGAGGTTTGTATATACAAGGTAAGCAGCCAGCTCAATAGGGTGATGATTCCAGAAAATACCTTGCTGAACTGAGGCATGGGAAAGGGACAGATACGGTACTGACTGAACTGGCTGTGCTCCTCTGTGTCATTCCTTGATAGATTTACCATGCAATTTTGGTTTGTTTTCCCCTCTCCAGTCCTTCAGAGAATAATTCCTAAACACACACCTTACACATTAGCAACTCAAGACAGTGGACTGAAAGATTTATGTTGCTGATTCCAACAACTGCATCTTAGTGAAAGACAAGGATGGCTCAGAGTCATACCTGGGCACGAGTTTGATTCACTGTGTTTCATGCCCTTTTATTTACTGTGGAGGCAGTTTGTTTCACTTATAGCTTTAGTCTTCCAACAACTATCAAAGCTGCACTCCAGTATTTGGACATTGACCTGCTTTTTACTTGTTTGTTTAGTGAAACTGCCACATAACTGACCCAGTAGAGTCAGGAGTTATAAACAAACTTTGACTGCAGAGTGTGTGTTTAGTTCAGCTTTCACCTTGACACAAAGCCTTTGCTTTCTGCAGGAGCAGAGACGCTCTCCACGACACACCAGCACAGTGCACACCAGCTCCCCTCCAGTAAAACACAACTAGAAAACGACTGCAAGGAAACCCATGGCATCCAGGTTGATTTTTTTTTAATAGAGTGTGTGATTAACTTGCAATATATTTGTGTTAATACCTTTCATATATTTGTGATATATAAAGGTGCTGTGAACAAAATGGCCTATGATCTCATTTATGTCACTGTAATCCAAAATTACTCACTTGAAAACAATACTTACAGTAGGTCTCCATCAGCATCCCTAATAAGAAATTTGTCCTACAGTAGGTTTTTGTTCTTTACACATGAAAGTGCAAGTCTACTTGTTTGTAGTGTGTGATTTTTTTTGAGGCAGAGTTATTTGCTAAGTCTGTAAATATTTAAATGTGTCTAGATAGTCTAGAATATAAATTCTGTTCTATTGAGTATTTTAATCTGAACAGACAGCACCTACCTTGAAAATGCCATATAAAGCTTATAATCTCTAGTTTAAACTATTAAAAGCAGTCCAATTAAAGTTGGACAAGAGAACAGTTATGGTATCAATTCTGTGGTCTATGGCAAATAAGTGCCAACTGTAAGGAATGGCTAATATCAGTATCAGGAAATGCCCACCATCAACTATGCAAAGTTAGCGATGCCTTTCAGAAATAAGTCTTTCAGGAACTTGTGGCGACTTCTTGTATAGCGACTTGGAGGAGCATTCAGCAGTGTGTCTGCTTGGACAAATAGACATATCTTAAAAACTATATGTTGGCACCAGTAAATTCACTCAGACACTTTTTTCCTGAAGGGATTCCCTGCAGGGCAGCTATTATACATGTTTTAGCCTGAAACTTGAGCTGGCCAGAGAATGGAAATTGTGTTTCACAGATGATTTTGAGATTTTGAAATTTGTTTTCATTCCAAATCAGAACAAAACCTCAAAATGTTGAAATTCTCCACAAAGGAAAATTCCACAAAAATAAATAGTTTTGGCTTATTTAGGTCATTATAGCTTTTAAAAATGCATATATTATATAAAAAGAAAAAATATAAATGTTTTTGTCCAAAACCTGTTGGCATCTTTTCCTAAAAAAAAGAAATAGTTGGTAAAAATAAGTTTCACAAAGCATTTTGATTGTGACAGAATGACGTTTTTGAAGGAAAGCTACTCCATAAATTAATTTTTCATCTGAAGTTCATTAGATTTCCTCTTGCTACATTATCCAGGTCTTTTGCTGTAATGCAAAAACTCTACAAATGGTTTGTCTCCAGAACCATGGTCTATAATGCTGCTGCTTGTGGGCTTATCACATGTTTGTGCTATGGCAAGACTTAGAAGGGCCACACAGATGTTTCTCCTTGGCGAGATGTGAGCAGAAGAAAAGAGCACTCTTTCTGCAGAGAGCTCCCAAGGCATGAGGGAGTTGGCCTGAAGTTGCTCTTGCTGCCACCAAGCCCCCGACGCAAGAAGTCCTCTCCCTGGCAGGGGAGCAGGCAAACAAGCCAGCAATCGGCATCAGCACTGACTCCTTCCATGGAAAGGAAGTGACCCACCTGAGGAAATGTGCTCCTTCTCCATCACTAACAGGGCAAAGTCCATGGTGAACAGACTCTAGGACACTTTAACAAATGGTAGATCAATAGCCTGTATCTCAGAGCTCAGAAGAAACAGTGGTGATGTACTTTCAATGCCTCTGCTGAATTTTCGAAGACTTGTGCTGTTCTAGGGTTATCTGAACAGAAAAGGAGTTTCATTTTTCATCAATGTCCAAGTATAACTATTAGACACCAAGAACAGACTAGCTGAAGACTACCCAAAGAGGAACTTTAGATAATAAGATAAAAATTTGCCATACTGCATTGCATCAGTACAGCAGCAAGGGAAGAGAGCAGCAATGAGGATTGCACTGCATTCAGTGCAAAGGCAAATACCCACCTGTACTGGTTGCCCTCCCACCCCTCCTTAGGGGCCTGGACAAAATGGATGGAGCTAGAAAACTTTATGGGTGCTGCTGCTTCTTTGCTTCTGATAAGCAAAACATATTTGGTGTGTGTCACTGGCAATGACAGTGGCAGGTGATGAGGTTATTGGATGACAAACCTGGTCATACAGGTCTAGTGAGATTCCTGCCCTGCATGCTGTGCACAGCAAGGAGGAGCAGCGTTTGGGTCCCTAGTGTGTGTACACAAAACCAGCATGTTGTCTGCAAGTGGGACTTTTGGGCTTAGAGTGTAATTCTGGAAAATGTTTTTCTCCTTGAGATGTTTCTGAACTGCAGTCAGTGTGCTCCCCACTAGAAAGTGACATGTAGGAGTCACCCTCTCTTGTTGAAAGCTTGTTAGAATGTCTGTACAGTATTATGGTCACCATGCTACGTCTAAACCTAATTGACTGCATGTGGCATTGATTGCTTTAATATAAAGAACTGAATGCACTGAAGACCTGCCAGAGGTTGTGGAAAAGATGAAAGAAGGTCAGATAAAAGGCCAAATGTAGCTTTACTTAGAGCAATTGCAATTGTAGCACTTCAGTGGAAGGGCTCCAGCCAGCTCAGAGCTGTGGCTGCAAATCTTTCATTGGGTGGGTGAAGATAGGCCTCAGCAGGGCTTGAACTTGACAGCCATATCCATCCTCTCATGGAAACATGATGGTCCAGGCAGCTACATGGTTTCATCTTCAGTCAGAGTCAATAATTCAGTGTAGAGAGCTCAAGATGTTTCAGGCCTCTGGGAAGTAAAAATCTCTCTTGAGAAATTTATAAATTAAATCTCATAAACAATTGTCAAAATCTCCATAAAAGCATCAGGAAAGAGGCACCAACCTTTCTGGTAACACTGTCACACTCCCGTTTCCCTAAAGACTGCAACCACTGCAGAGCTGTTACCGTCACGTTGTGCCCACACACAACAGCCCCACTTGAAGGCCAGGAATTCACTCTATTGCAGAGAGAAACCATTACAGATCAAAACCAAGCTCCCTGGGTGAAGAGCCCTCAGGGCCTTGTGCAGAACCTCGCTTACCTTCAGAGCCTGCGAGCACGTAACTGCATGGTGCAGTTCGCTGTGTCAGCTGTAGATCCGTTTGGGGAACGGACTCAGTGGAATCTGGATGGAATATTTGCATTAATGTGAGATACATTTCTAGGCCAAAAAAATGCCACGAACTTATTTTTCCATCATCTAATTGTATCAGCTGTTCTTTGTTGGTTTGCTGCCATCTCAAAGCATGTAAGAAAAAAAAAGGCAGTGAGTGTCACTGAGTCTGGATCAAGGATGATTTCAGTGCTGAACTTCAGCAAACCTCATGAAGGAAGAGCAAAACCTTGGCCTCTGCCAGGGGCTTAGTGGGAGAAGCAGCTTTCTCTGCAGGGCTGCATGTTACCTGGCCAAGATCTTATACAGGATCCAATAAGCTTTTCGAGGATCCATCTGTGCAATGAGACACTCAAGATAGAGCTTAGTAGGCAACACAAGATGTTGCCATTAGGCACACACAAGGCAAAGGAACAACTCCCACACTTGGGCTTGTTCTCCATTTAAATTTCTGTGGCCATAGCTACAGCAGTCAGGAAAGAGAAAGGTAGTACACCTCTAAGCAGCGTAGCTATGCTGGCAAGAAGCCTAGTGTAAATCACCAAGCCTCCTGCCTTTTGTTGTCCACCCCGCTGGCAGACTGGAGACAGTCCCACAGGAGCCCTCTCCAGCATGGCTGACTGAGCCTGGCCTTTCCAGGTTGGTGCCTTCAAGCTTGCCAGGGTGTCCCTGTCTGGGGCAAGGCATAGAAGAGGGGCCACGCTGAAAACTGGAGTAGCTCTGGGCACCCTCATGAGAGAGCTTGCTGCCTCTGTACTCCCACCTTGCCAGCAGCCACCAGTGAGGCTGCAAAGGGGCAACTGCAAGGTGCAAAAGCAGAATCTTGCCAGATGTCAGGTTTGATCTGCACCAGATTTCCAAAGGCTTTTGGGGCTCTTCCCATCTGTGCAAGGGGCTCTGTGCCTGGTGCTGGACAGTTTAGGGCTGGTCTTCCCTGATGGGCTCTGGATGAATTATCCTCTCCTATTACATGTACAAGGAACTCCTGAGATATGCCTAAATACAAGCCCTGTAATTATGGTGCATGTGTTAGCAAATTAGACCGAACTGAGCCAGAGGGCCTGACCAAGGTATTAGATGACGCTGTGCTGCATGCTTGCTTTCTGCAGCTGCCCAGTCGGAGAGGCCACTGCCACAAAGTGGCACGCTTGGCAGCACGCAGGGAGGACAGCTGGCTGGTCAGTGCCTACGTCCCTGGCCAAAGCCTCTCAAGGTCCAGAGTGATAAAGGTTGGATGGACTAAGGTCGTTTAAATTCAAACACCTCTGACTAAATTCATGAGCACATTTTAAAGCCTTTTATTTCCTCAAATAACAGCATGTATTTAGACACCTGTAAAAGGGCTATGCCCACTTGGCACTCTTCCGCCTGCAGCAGCTCATTAAGGGCCTGCCTGGACTCCTGGAAGAGGCCAGAGCTGGTGTCGAGCACTCCAGAAATTCCTCTTTAGCTCCAATTCTGTTTGTTTTATCATCTTTGCAGAGCAAGCCATCTAAAAGCCGGCTTCTGAAGGGCCCTGTATTAAAAATACACCAAACACTCCACAGAACTAAGTGGTGACTCAAACTGCTGTTATTTTTCCCCTGTGAGGTGCTTGGGGAAGCCAAAGCGGTGTGGCTGGAGTGTCCCTGTGACCTGTGCTTGTGACTTTGAATGGCTTCGACCCTCTCAAAGGTCTCCTGTCCTGCAGGGAAGGAAGATGCATCTCAGTGGCTTCCGTGGCTGGCCAGGATGGATGGGGAGACTGCTGCTGTCTCTGCAGAAAGAAGAAAGAAAGCAGCCACTCTTGTCAAATCCCCAAAGGCAGCATATTTCAGGCTGTCAGCCCTTTTCTGTGAGCAAGGAGGTCATGGTGGATCAGGGTTCATACAGAGCATATTGAAGGGGCTAGAAGAAACCTGCTGGAAAGGAGGAGACTCTTGGTTTTTATGGTGGGGCTAGAGGAGCCTGAGCCCCTATCATGGAGCTTTTGACTGTGGTGTGTCCTTCCAAACAGTGTGCAAGACAGACTCCTTCAGCGATTTTTATGGCAGCTACTGTGTCCCAGTGACATTCCTTGCCCCAGCTTCTACCTGATCTCTACAGCCAGCCTGTCTGTGCCCCTGATGCAAACACCAGGATCCCCCTTCACTCCCAAGGTAGAAACTTGAGTAGAACAAGCAATTTTGCAATGACCTCTTCTCACTGTGGTGCTGTCTGATTAGAAAAGAGAGCTTGGACACATCCTTTCCAAAATTTGGCCATGAAAACCTGCCCTTGAGGCTGGGGTGCTCTGGGCACCTAGCAAGTGAGGTGAGCACTGAGCACCCTGGTATTGCCACCCATAGGGTGGCCCAGGCCCCTCCAAGAGATACAGCTCCTCCTGTGCCACTGTTTCAAGTCAAGTCCCCTTGAGCAAATTTTCCTGTTTTCATCACAAAATATAATCTCAACTAAGAGCTGTTCTGGCAATGCTACATGCATCTTGAGGAGTGCTGCAAAGTCCAGTTAAACTAAGAAATTGCTAGCTGAAGCAGTGGTCCAGGGGAAGCAGCAATGATGTATCTATTGTCTGATTGCTACTTTTTTTGCAGCAGGGATGACTCCTTAACATTAGGCCTATGGAGTCTGCCCGTTAATAGTAGTTTTAAATGGTCAAGAGGTTACAGCAGCAAGGAATGTTTGTAAAAAATGTCTCTGTGGAGTTTAAACAACCAGTATTTTAGGCAGGGCTTGGTGGGTTACTGTCCCTGCACAAACAACTAGAATGTGAGAGTCTGGGCTGGGAAATACTTAAACTGTTTGGAAAAACTTGTTTTGTGCAGCTTGAGAGTGTCCCTGGAGGCTGTGGCCCAATGCCATGACTCCTGGTAAAGGCTGGGCTGCAGTAACAATGAAGCTTTTATGGGGAAGCTGGAGTACAATCAGAAACTTTTCGGTCCCGAGAGATTATGGGGAGGGAAGTTCCTGGGTTCAAGATGTCTGGCATATTATGCACATTTCCACCAGGATTTGGGGGTGTTCTATGGCATGCAAGGTATGCAAATTGCTAAATGTGTTTGCAATTTTGCTGTGTTGTGCTGTCTTTGTTGGGTGATCATTTTCTCTTCAGTGTAGCCAGAAGACAAGATGGGTTCATAGCACAAGAGAAAAAGTGTAGTTGTCTCACAAGCAATATTGACCTATGAAGAGCTTATATTTTTCATTCTCCAGCATGCTCCTGACTGGGTGGCTGCAGATTATTCACTGATTAACCTTCCTTTAGTAAGAAGTGTCCTGAACTGAAAGGCATCTTTGATGGACCACTCCTTACCAAAGTGATCAGAAGTCTGCCCATAGAAACTATCTTGTTCCTTGTTGCCATGACTTAACCTTAATAATTTGCATCCTGTCTATAACATATGTCAGCAAGAGGTCTGGCAACTTACTGAAGTACCCACTCAGTCACTGTTATAGCTCCAATCCATATTTTCTTCAAAGGCATCACACTGCTGCTAATTAATTTGAGGGCTTTGCTACAGGAGAGCAGGCATTTCCTATCAGACATAGACTTCCATTACTAATGATGGCAACTGCTAGAAAAAAACAGGGCAGGATGGGCCCTACAAACCAAAGGAGAAGATAGGGGACCGTAACTGAGGGCTGAACTATCACTGCCACTGTGCATCTATTCCGATATCTAGTTTGGGAACATTAAATCTGATCCAATGAAGACTGTGGAAGGGACCATCCAGCAGCTGAGGAGCAGCTAACCCAGCATGGCACAAGCAGTTATCTCCTCACCAGCCTGCAGTGCGGGGTGATGGCTGTACCCTGTGCCCTGCACACCGCACACGTGCTACACACACCAGGGCAGCGCGGGGCTGACCAAACCCTTGTTCTCCCAGGCAAGGGAAATGAGCCTCGCAGTAACAGAGCCTGGGAGTGGAGAGGTTGGAAGTAAATCTTTTTTTTTAGGCTACAGAAATGTTGTTACCAAGCTGAGACTGCCCGAAGATTGTAGGATTCGATGGTTTTCATTGCTACTGTCTTTCCTTTCTCTGGGCACTCAAGGAAGTGAACCAGTGACAAGGGGGCTGGCTTGCTTATGGCGTTCCCCTGCCAGGGCCCCCTTGTCCCCTATTTTGTGTGTCTTCCCCCTTCATTTGCTGAGGTTTAACATTGGGCTTGCCTCTAGTTTGGGAACACTGAATGGCCCTTAATGACAGCAGCACAAACAAAATCCTATAAAGGCAGGATTTGTGATTTACGTGGGGTTAATTACCACAACAAGCATGTTTATTCCCTTCTCTAATAAATCCTTAAGACAGGAACAAGTACTAGCTTGACCAGATTCATCCTGTGCATATATTTCTCTTGTAGCCATTTTTGCAGATCTGTATGTGCAGGACAGAAAGACACAGAGTATCTCCCATCGCTTAGGCAGTAACTCATAGCTCATGAGCTGTGTGCTTTTCTGCCTGTAATGGCATCAGTATTTACTTCAAATTTGGTATAAAATAGACTCTATCATGATTTCTGCTGCCTTGTCTTTTTGTTTTTAAGGGAAATGAGTAGATAATAAACACATATTAACTACAGCAGTGTGATCTATTGCTCTAGCACCACAGAAGGAATATGAGGTCTACATTTGTCTCTGCTAAACTAATAAGACCTGATCGCTATATTCATGAGGTTAAAAACCTGCAGCGACAGGTGCTGCTGCATGTCCAGGCCCTGAAGTGTGAAGCTGTGCTTCTGTGAGGGTCCTGCGAAGTCCATCTCTCGCTTAATTATTGATGATGGCGAGTTAAAGATTCACACCATTGAATAGAATGAATAGCTTAGTTTCATAAATCCGATTTACAGAAGAGGTAACTGATGTAGAGAGGTGAGTCTCTGGTTTTAGGTGATAAATCACTTGAATGACATTATGGGGACCAAACACTGCCCCTGATTCAATTGCATTCTGGTATATGCAGGTTGCAAAAAAGTTTTCTACAGCTGTTGATTCAGCTTAGCTTTAGCTGTCCTCTAGGATTTCAGTGGCCACACATGTGTAATGTTGCCTGCAAGTGTCCCTGGTTTGCTAGAAAAGTCTTTGCAATGGCTGAGTGCTGTACCAGACAGGCCCCCCGCCATTCTGTAGGAATTTGTGTCAGACAGAACATTTCGTACAATGCAGAAGATTTTGTCAGCTTGATTCAAATGAAGTAGTTTGTTTTCATGCTTAAAGGTAGTGTGAGACAAGGCAAGCTCTTTACTTTGGAACATACGTTGTGCCATTGATGTACGCAGTACAGTAAATATAACAAACAGAGTCCACTGTGGTATTTACACTCACTGCAAATGCATTTGCAAAATAGGATTATTTGCAGTCCAATAAAATAGTACTGCTTTTAGGCAGAAACCCTGTGTGTTCAGTGAAGTGCGCTCCTCAACTTTTCTTACCATTTATCAACCGAACACATTCCTCCCCATTTTTTTAATGCCTTCCATTAATAGTTAAGAAAAACCTAGGGAAAACAAACACTCTATTCCTGATTGTTTATTCACCAGTCTCTTAGGAACCATAATTACATCTCCCAGGAATTGTGTGTTTTATCATACTGTATATCTTAAAGAGCCACTTTAGGTAAAATAACAAGGAGTGCCTTATGAAGGAAAATTGGATTCATTTTAAGACTTTTTTAACCCTCCAAAGAATGGCTCTTTGTTTACTTCTTTAGTGCATGTGGCAACTTGCCCAGGTAAATACTATGCTGCATAAATACCAGAGATTGGTATTTATGATATTACATAAACATACTCTGAATAATGACTCATTGTTGCAGTGAAGAACACAAGCCATATACATTGCAGCCAATGCATTATTTCTCATCACAGTATTAAGTTGCACCAAAGCGCTGTAGTACAAAATGAGACTGAGATTGGAGAAGAAAAGTCCTATAGCATTGTTTAGTACTTCTGAGTTTACTAAACAAAACAGAAAACAGCCAAAACAGGAGTGTGATGAGGATGAGAAACACCACAGATTAGTCATCAATATGCAGGGGTGAGGAATCAGTGGCTAGGTATATTTTGGGGTTGACTGGCAAAAGGTTTATTGGTCTTTAAACTAAAACTTCATCCAGTACATTCATAGCACTGTTAAAACAAGGAAGGGTCCATACTCCTGGCCTGCAGTGATATTCAGGTCCTCTTACAACTGTAGGATGTTGATACCAGTTTTTCACTCATAGAGCCACACTTTCAAGTGTCTTTATTTCTCAGAGTCTTAGTTTATCCTGCTACAGTTTCATTAAACATTTACCTGCATTTCAGCAAAATTCTCTGTGTGCACGGATTTGTGTGAACAAAAATCTCACCATGCCGCACTTTGCGTTACTGCCAAATGATGAATTCTCCTGCTGCATGGGGTTCAGATCTGAGAAATAAAAATCCTAAAGGGAAGATGTTTATGTCAAACCTTCTCTTTTAGAGCCAACGGGGTATTAACAAACTTTATTTTTCAAATCCATGGCTGTAGTCTGTCCTGTCTGAACAGCAAAAATAAAATGCACTCGAATCTTCAAAGGGCCACTGAACCACCCTTTTAAAAATGATGATGAAAATTGTCACCCGTAATAATACACTAGACTAGAAGTGTGATTTTTTTGAAAGAGCCCTTCAGGAATAGCAGAGAAATCCCAAAGGCAGAGCTTGTCCACAAAGTAGGTGGTTGATCCTCCTAAAACGCAAGAGTTTGAGGGTGCTTTATGCTGGGTGCACCCTGCTTCATGAATGCAGGTTTGTACATTGTGGCGGAGGGGTGGCTTCTTGTGTTTGCGATGGTTTATCAGCAGCAGGAGACATTTCCTCCCTGGGTGTGAATAAAGGGATGAATTGAGGAGTACCCTTTCTTTCCTCCTGCTCTCTCACTTGAGAAGGCAGCACTGGTTGTTCCCAGCATCCTCACAAAGTTCATGGGTTTATGGAAACCTCTGCACTACTGCATGGTTAATAGCTGTTTATTGTGGTTATTAAACTGTACCTTATTCCTCTAATTTTTACTAGTTCCTCATTTTACTTCTTTAGTCAAAACCCACCATGTTTAAGCAGAGCTGTGTTTTGATGTTGTCCTGGTGCCATCTTGTATGCCAGGTTTTACTGGATAAATGGAACTCATTGGGTTTTTTTCTTCCTTGCACTTCACATTTTTTGTACAGAACAGGAAGGACCAGAGGTGACAGGAGAACAGAAGGCTGCTGGTCTGCAAGGAGCAATGTTTAGAGGTTGTGTCCTGCGCCAGGACCCCAATGCACGCCAACAGTTTGCTGAGGCTCTGCAAGACTGGGAATGGCTGTGATGCCTTCTGTGCAATTCTGGATCACAGGAGATTTATGCCTGGGACACTTGCAAACAGGTGCCTAAAGTGCTGCAGGTCCAGGCAGATTGCTACACCTTTGAAGTTTGCCCTTATTTCCTGTTTTCCCAGAAAAAAATGGAGCAGTAATGTATATCAGCAAAGTTGAGAGAACAAGAAATATGGTCAATTTTAAAATTCAATCACAGCTCTGTATTTATTTTTTTATTGTTAAATCAATGGCACTGACCAAAGCCTCCAGTTTTATGGTGTTTGGTGCTCTTCAAACTCGTGCTGGGATATCGTGCCGAGACATCATTCCTTTATTTGGATTCTGAAACCATGCCTCACTACCAGTTATCTCAAAACACTTACCAAACTCTGTCCCAGGCAGCTTTAACCTGAATTCTTTCCTCACGTTGTTTGGGATCTGCTGTTCTCTCTTCCTGGAAGCCTGGGAGACGAGATGACAGACTAAGGTCAGCACCAAAGCTTGATAACAAGCAAACCCCATCCAAGCCCCACAGAAGTCAGTGGGAGGGCTTGGGTGGACAGCTGTGGTTTTGACTCAGGCCCAGAGATACTAGAAAATAACAAAGGGGACTGAAGAAAATAGCTTGGTCAGCTTTGGGGGTTATTCCTCCTGTCTTTTAAAAGAAATAAATATATGGTTTTTGTTATGAATTCCTCTGAGAAGTTGTTTGTGCTCTCAGTCATCCATGTCATAGTAATGCGCCTGTGCGATGAAGGCAGAGCAATTCTGAGCTTACAGGTTTAGGCATCTTTTCTCAGTAAACTTCATTGCAAAGAACTGTGAATCACAGTCTTTTCTCTAACATGCTACTCTGGTCTGCTCTGCATAAAAGCATTCATACACTTTGCATGAGCACAAGGATCACACTGACAAAGAATGATAGCACTCCCTAAGTAGTTAAGTTGGTTATTTATTCATTTAAATGTATGTGGATCAAGACATTTTTCTGTGATCTAAAGCAGCTGCCAAACCTCTGATTAGCTTGTGTCTCTGATTAGCTTTTTGTGTCTTGACTCATTCTTTTGTTTCACACAAAAGGATGCAGACAGAATTTCACTGACAATTGCTTTGAAAGCAGCATCCCTCTAACACCTCCCAAGGAAGAAAACAGGCAAGAGACTGCCTTTCATTACTTTGTTTATGCATGAGTGAACTGGATGCCGGTGACCTCAGCACTCACTGTGCTTGTAGAAACGCACAAGAAAAATACTGTTCTAGGCAAAATATACATATGTGGCCCTGGTCCACGGGCAGCACTTACAAATCAGGTTAGGTTTTATGCTTTTCAGAAGTTCAGCTATCTAAACAAGGCAATTAGGTTTGGGCTCCTTCCCCTAACTGTTGCTGCACAAGTGAGTACACACATGACCGCAGAAGGCAGAGAACAATGAGGCAAACTGAGCATATAACATTTGTTGAAATGACTTAGAGAAGGCTCTTACAACTTGAAGATGGTATCACGGCCGTTCAGTGGTACTGCTTCCTTCTGCCACTCCCTGTGTGTGCAGGCAAAGCAAATTCTGTCTCCCGATTTTACCCATCATTGTTTGTGCAATGATTTGCATTTTTCAGGTATCTTTTCTATTTTTTTTCAAGACCTTTTCTATTCTTTTTTGTTGATCAGAAAGCAAAAGATAAAGAAATCCGCAAACCAGACAAGGTCAACTATTAATTAAAGTTGCCTGACAGGCAGGAAGTTGACATCTAGTTACCAAAGCAAAGAACTTGTTTCTTTTCTTGGCCAGTTCAGTGTCAGATGTTTTTAGGTCCTGAAAAATAGACCTACGGTGCAGAAGAAGATATGACTTTCCTGCATCTCAGCTGTCCTGAGGGGTAAGAATGGCTCAGAATAAAGATTTTGTACTCCACAGATAATGTTTGTTTGCAAAATTTTTAAGATTCTCAAATGGAAGGGATGTATGGGCTACATCCGCAAATATAGTACATTAAAACAAGACATGTAGCTATAGATGTATGTAGACGGGGGAGGGGGGAGGGGGAACCAAAATTATTTAATTGAGCTTTGTACAGTTCTGCACGGTATTAAACCTCATTAAAATTCAAAATTGCATTTTAATTCTACAGTTCACTAAATCACCAGCAAGGCGCACTCTGCCAGCACTGTGGTGTCACCAGAGGAGCTGAGAATTGTCCCAGACAGAAAGTGGTGGCTGCAAAAGGAGTGCTGGAAAGTCAGATGGCACTGGAAAAGCGTGCACGTTTGAAAAGTGGCCCAAATAAGATCCTTGCCCAAACACGTGAACTATGTCCTTCTGCCTCAAGAGTCACCATTCCTGCCACCCACTGCCTGAGAGCAAGGAGGGGCAGGACGGCACCAGTCAACATTCAGGTTTTGTAGTGACATCACCCAGTTGTCACCTGCCTTGTTCTAGCTGGGACGGGAGCCACTGCACCACGAGCCCTTCCATGCTCAGCTTACCCCTGTTCTAGCTGGTCTCCTCCATCCACCAGTCCAGGGTGCCCCATCCACCTCTTCCCCAAAGCTTACAGAGAACACTTGGTCTTGGCTTCACAGCTCTGTGGTCTCTTGGCTCCTTTTCTTTCAGCCAGATGTCTGCTTGGATGTAGGGATCAAAGTGTCTTAGACTGACTGTAGCTGAAAGAAAATGCACAAGAGAAGCTCCCTGAGAAAAGGTAGAGTGATAACTCTGTTGTTTGTTGTACATATATACAGCTCTTCCTGGCATTCCTTCTAACTGCTGGGCTGTAGTAGGATTGTGCTCCTGAATTTTTAAATAGAAATATGCTTAAAAAATTATTTTTTCACCCCATGCTGTGCTGCCTGTCCCTTCTGATGCATATGTGTGTGAAAACATTTACGAACATTTTAGCATAAGACCAGATAAAGGTATATGGTTGTATACTTTCACACTCCACAGAAGCTTCTGTTACTCTGCACCATTCAGGATTTGCCCCATCTCTATGATGCAGCTCACCTGTCCAGCTTCAATCCATAAGAAATTTACTGGAGAGTATCTGAAGAAAAGCTTAGTACCAGTGGAAAAGGTACACAGTAGCTCTACAAGAGATGTGATGTCAGAGAAGTCTAAGAGCAGTCACAGTTGGATAAAACACTGAACAGTGGCCTGGATTCCCCACAGTTGATCCAGTTGACATTGCTGAAGGTAGCAGAACCTACAGCCTTTGGACAGCTGCACTCAGTGGTTAGATGGTACATCATGAAATGCACTAGTGTTGGTGGATTTAAGGATAACACATTTAGTGTACTTAGGTGTGTTATCCATTGAATGTTTTCTTTAAAATCAATAGTATAGAAGAGTTTATCTTGGGAAAAAATAGATCTCACTGTTCTTGTCAGATACCTCCAGGTGAGTCACTAGTCACTCCTGCTCACTGAAGAAGTCAACTGATATTTTTCCCATCTGCAAATGCTCTAAACTCAACCTATGATCTGAAGACAACAGGCAGTGTACTTTCTTTTGTTTGCATCAGTGTGCTAATAAAGATTCTGCAACTGGATTTTATCTCACGAGATGATTAATAGGATTGCTGCATGACTGCAAGTGGAATCCAGGTCCATCTCCCATCCCTGCATTTGCCTCTCCATGTGGTAAAGGGGTTTTGGTTTGTTTGTTTGTTGCTTTTTTTTTCAAAAAAAAGAAGCTTGTTTTTTGTCAAGTGTGCAGCTTTGACTTGAAACTGGCTCTCTTGGTCAAGTTCCATTTTTTACCACTTTACTCCTGTAACCTTAACTACCTTTTTTTTTAAGAAAACTGAGATCAGCCTCATTGATGATGATATATGAGTCAGAGACGTGTCAGAGACTAGAAGTGTGATAGCAGTTCTCCTGCAACCACAGGCATCCAGGTAGTATTATTTATGTACCATTGACAACGGGACATGCTCAGACTTGAAGGACTAGTGCTGACCTTCCCTTGCAAATCACTTATACACTCCTTGTTTTGAGTGCTCCACCTCAAGGTTTCTCATGACTCACTTTCTCTCTGGAGTGAACAAATAAATCCTGAAGGACTCTGTACACTTCCAAGTGTGTAACCTGTCCCCTCATACTCACCTTGTTCTCAGCAACAGAAGCTCTCCAGGTAGCAGTGCTGTTTGTTGTGGTGTGACTTGGAGAGCACAGAGGATGGTGGTGGTCGGGTTGTTTTAGGCTTCTCCTGCTGAGTGTCAGCCCAGTGCTCTCACAGGTGCTACAAGGAAGGGATAAAGCCCCTCTGCTCTCTGGAGACAGGGCAGATGGACATTTATAGTTCACCCTCCAAACAGGGAACCTCAAATATTCAGATAGATACCTTGACCATAGTCAGAGGCTTATTGATTCAAAATCAAACCTGATTGTATCTCATAGGGATGTACATATATTACAATCTATATGCTGTATATAATCTCTACAGTATAATATAGATTATGTTATTATATCTTTGCAGTTCTACCATAGAAAAACCTTGCATGGGCATATATGTATGTACACCCGTATACACATGTGTGTATATACATATATGTACATGCATATGTATATACATACATTTGTGTGTATTTATAAACATACATGCATTTTTTAAAACCATCTTTGCTCATTGTACATGACTGAGAGCTCTTGAGTTGACCCACTGAATGGGCACTTGCAGTCTTTTTTTTATCTGAAGGGAACGGTAAATTGAGGAGACCTATTTCTGGGTTGTTCAGACCAAAAGACCTTATACTGGAGACTCAAATGCTGGGGCTGCTGCTGATAATCCTTATCCTCTCTGCTTTGACTGGTCCATCTGCTAATTGGGGCTGCTAGTGCTGACATCCCCACTTCCCTTGCACTGCTTTTGGGAGAAATAAGCAGGAAATAGTTGCAAATGCTTTGAACATTCGGAGTGTACTAGGGTGAATATTATGAATAGTACATATATTAAGGAATATATCAATAATAGAAAAGCACTAATATTGTCATTAATGAGACATGCAGCAGTTCACAAACAAGACAGTGAGCTTGAGAAACTTAGCAGAAGCAGAGCTGAGAGGGGAGGACATAGGTACAAGAGGGTGCAAGGAAATACCACCTTGCCTTTGTCCCTTCCTTGTGCAGCTCTCAAGAGCCATTGCAGGGAAGAGGGGTGGGTGGGAAGGACCTCCCCACTGAAGGGTTGTGGGGAGCTTTGGAGAGATCCAGTCTGCCTGGGGCAGGATTGGCTTGGCTGTGGGGTCAGAGGTGGAGGGAAGGGAGGAACATCTTTTGGTTTATGTTCAGCAGAGACTGTGGGGCTGGAACTTAATTACTGGGGCTTGCAATAGGCCAGCAAGGGTGGGGGACACTTCAAAATGTCATCGGAAAGAAGGAGGAAGGCTTGATCTAATGTCCTAAGAGCATTGCTTCCTTAATGGTCCCTGGTCAAGACACATCTAATGGAATGGAGCTTCACCACAGCAGTCACAGGGGAGCAGTGTCAGAAGTACGGTGCTATGGGTTGGTCTAGTGTGAGGGAGTACCCCAAACTGCAGAGCTGTGATGCAGAGGAGGATGTGGTTCCTTTAATTCCTTCCCCTCATCCCATTGTTTCCTTTCCAGGCACACACAGGCTCTTTCTCTGCCCCTCCCACCCAGCTCGGCTTTACTCCTCTCTTTAGCTTTTTGTCCTTTCCTTGTTGTAGAGCCAAGCCCCCCAGTATGTACCCATGCCCAGTGCAGTACGGACTCTCCCACATTCAGTTAGATTTGCCTTCTTTTGGCTATTTCTCCCTATCTGGGACCCATATGTTGAGCAAAACTATTGGAAATTGGGTTAGTTCATCACTTTGGGATGGGGCGGCAGGAGGCAGGGGCAGGAATGGGTTCTTCAACAAGGGTGGTATTTCACAGCTGTGCCCCTTAGTTATGCTGGGGGACTCATGACTGTGAATTTACAGAGCCCGGTTACACCACGGAGCTGTATGTGGCAGCCCAGGGTATGAGTCTCTTCCCTATCAGACAGGAAGATGCAGGGAAGGTCTGGGACTCGTGGGCACGTAGTCAGACCTTGCCTGCCTGGAACATAAAGGACATGACCTGTCCTGCCATTGGCTTTAAAGCCAAACTCTCCCTGGCTTCAGAGGACGCTTTATGTGTGTGTAAGGAACCACAGCAAGGTCAGGGCTAGATTGCTTCACATCACCAAAATACAAATTCATATATTCATCCTAGAGCAACAAGACAAAATGGAATAACATAAAAGCTGGGAGCCAGAGTGCACTGCAATGTCATGGAAGAAAATACCCCAACAGCACCGCAGGAAGATGACGCTGCGTCTGCTGTCAGATTAATCAGGAATTTTTCTTTTTACCACAGACACGACCTTAAAGCTTTCCTCTGCATGCTAAAGATGCCACCTTTGACACTGAGGGGTGTGCAGTGCAGTAGAACTGCATCTTTTGATGGAAGTTGCCAGGCCGCATGCCAGTGCTCTGCAAACAGATAAATTTATGGTCTGTCAGGTACAAACAGGCATGATTTGTGATCCAGAGGAGGATGTGGTTCTTTCCATTCCTTCTCCCTGTCCTCTTCTAAGCATTCCAAAGCACAAGTGAACACAGCCCAGCAATGTAATCTTCCCAGGACTGGTAAACAGTATTCCTCTTCTAAATTACTTAAATAACTTCACCAAAAATTGGTAAAATCCCCACAAGCACAGGCTATTAATTATACTGCAAAATACTAGGCCAGCTTCACTGCTATAACTCAAGAAGTCCAGCAGCTGTAAGGCTTATCACAAACCCTGAATCTGTGCTCTTTTGTTACTCACTCCCATTTAAAACTTTGTAAACATTGAAGAGTTTGTAAACTGGGAAAATAGCCCATCTTGAAATTTGAAATATAATTCTTCATACTGATCTTGCAGCAAAATAGGCAGTGTTCACTCTGGAAAAGGACCTAATTCTAAGTTCTTGTGCTGTGCTAAAAACAGGTATCTCTAGACAGGTGCAGACAGCCCTGAACTTGCTTTGCCCATGCTCTGCGCTGTTTGGACGCGTGCCGGCTCTGCAGCCGCGTTACACAGCTCAGCGCCTGAGTCCTGCAGTGTGCTCCAGCAACACCAGGCCACTGGAGAACAGCATTTTCCAGAAACCTCCTTGGGTCGCACAGTGAAGAGCATGGCCAGTCTGTGGGCTTGTGGTACATGTGACAATATGACCATGCTCACGTATGTGAAGCCAGCTGCCATCTGGGTTACAATATTAAAAAAATTAAAAAAAATTAAAGGCACGTTATGTCTAGCAGCAACCCCAAAATGTGCTGGAACAGGTGTGCCAAATGCAGTGATTTATAATGAAGCCACAATTTATAGCCCTGATCTTTTGACTGTTTTCTGTCAGCCCGCTCAGAGACGAGTATTTGTGGCATTCTTGTTGGCCCCATAGTTCATGGCATTATTTCTCGGGGACTGTAAGTAGGGGAGTGTTTTTCATATGAGTTTGGCTGCTATTTTAAGTTTTTTTTCTTGTAGTAATGATATAAAACCTCTGTGTATCAGGGAGGGAGAAAGGGAGATGCAGAAATTACTGTATGCACAATAATATTTATGAAGTCTTGTGCTTAGCTATTTCTCTACCTGCCTGTAATAGACTGTATGGTTTTGTTTGCTTCCTCTAATCAAGGATTTTAAAATGCCTTGTAGACTGCATTTGTGGGGAACAGTCATATTTGTATTAGACCAACTGATAAGCAAGCAAACTGATAGATAAATAAACCAACATGTTTTGGGGCACAAAGGTCTGTTTCCATTCTAAAGTAATCTTCAACAGAAGCAGCAATTTTCAAGGTTAAATAGGGGCTGAGAAGTGCTGTGAGTTCAGGGGAGCAGTGTAACAGCCCTTGGTCCTCCCAGGCTATGGAGGAGGCCACCAGTGTCTCATTGCTGCTCTAGGAGGACAGACTGAAGCATGGAGAGGTGGGTTGGCTTTCTGAAGGCTATGGGCCACTTTGGGGAGACTGAGGAAGTCCTGATCCAGGAGTCTCAGCCTTTACTAAGTCTGTAAAAAACACATTTTCTTTTCTTGTGGCCAGTATTGTCTCAGCAATATTTTTGATTGCTCTCATATAAAGCCCTTTTTCCCCCTGGGGTATTAATGTTGGCATAGAGGTGTTTTCTGTCAACCTTCTCCAGAAAGTTTAAGTTGTTCTCAAAAGGGAATTAAGTAAGGAAGATTTACTACAGTTTTAGAAAGCCAGCACTTCAATGCACATTCCCCAAAGGAATGCTTTGTGATCCAAAGCCATGATATGCCTATCATCACACTGGCAATTCTTCCTTGGTCAAAGCCTTCCCATGTTTCTTCCTAGGGTATTAACATGGATTAAATAATAAGTTAAAACATCTAGTGAGATGGGTTGAGTGGAAGGGACATTGAGTTATTTATAGTTTTTGGAGCATAGATAATTATGCAGATTATTGGGTTTTCCTCTCCTCCAGTAACAGGGACAAAATTTGGAAGTGTTTCACGCTGATCTTGGGAGAACAAGGACAGGATGTCTTGTTCCCTAAGTAAGATTCATTCAAAATTAATTGTTATTTCTAGGTAACCTCTTCATCTGGCTGTTTGCCCTGTTGTCTCCCTGGCTCTATGTTGTTAACCTGAAGATCATCAGAGGTAGTTGCAAGGTGGCTCAAACTTTACCATCCTAAAGCTGAATTAATGGAAGAGCATGACACTTTTTCCAACTTTCTCTACAGGATTGCCACTACCCATTACCACGGCTGACTGCGTCCTTAAACTGCAAACCAAAACATTTCCAGAGTCTAGTGTCCTTCTCCAAGGTCTCCAGAGCCATGGTCACGATGGCTTGGGC
The DNA here is from genome assembly GCF_000695765.1 of Mesitornis unicolor. Classification (NCBI taxonomy): domain Eukaryota; kingdom Metazoa; phylum Chordata; class Aves; order Mesitornithiformes; family Mesitornithidae; genus Mesitornis; species Mesitornis unicolor. Next base: position 158,560 of record NW_010206541.1, read on the forward strand.
TGTTGCTTGGTGGTACCAAGCTAATGAAAAGCCATCAGTCGTTATCCTGCTGTGCAGACACACCAGCAGTTGGCCGTGACCACTGGTGACTGTCTCTGTGAGTCCAACGAGAAACATGAGTTTTGTGCAGGTGCGCATCTCAGCAACAGCCACACATGAGAGGTCTGCAGCCCCTTCCTAGCAGGGCATGGTGTGCCCCCTCAATTCAGGGCACTATTGCAAACCTGGCTACTGAGTCTTTAGCGTGGCAGATGTATTTTGGGTTTCAAATTATCAGTTATCCCAAAATTACTGCTTACTATGGACAACCCTAAACGATAGACAGAGCCTCCTCTGTCACTGCCCTCTCTGAGTACACCGAGCAGGACCAAGCCTGGGTCACACAAAGCGCTGCTGCTGTCACAGCATCCAAAGCTCTCCCAAGAGGTGGAGCAGAGCTTCTCTGCCCAAGTTTGCACTGAAGTTGTGAAGCAGGGAGAGCCCAAATACAATTTCAAGGGACATTTTTATTTCTAAGCAACTTACTATGGCCGTGGCTGTTACTTGCAAAGCAAGCTTTTTTTGGTCCTCAACTCTTTTTTTCCCTTTCTTTGTAGTTTAGTGAAAGTAATTGTGGATGTAAGTGTACTGCTGGCTTCTGTATAAGAAAAAAACAAAACCACACACTGTCTGCTGCAAGGAGGAGGCTGCCCCGCCAGTGCTGCAGACCAGCACATCCCCCTCCTCAGCCTTGCAGCAGCGGAGCCGTCTGGGGTGCTTTGTGCCAACCCAAACTCCCTTCGGCCGCTGCCAAAACCCTCTCAGCCCCAGTGTTGTTCTCGGGGAGGTGGTCTCATGGCTTTGGGCAAGCGTCCCCACTGAGACAGCATCACCTGGCCACCCGCCTTGGCTGCTGGGCGATTCTTGGCAGAGGTGACTCACAGGCAGGGAACCTGCGAGGGCCCTGGCACAGGCCTGCACTCAAGCACTGCCTGTGTCCTCCTGCCTCTGCCCAGCTCGCCCTTCCTGCTGCCTTTCCCCTGGGGTCCTAACTCCTGTCTTTGTTGCTCTATAAACATAATAACAATAATTATTCTCTCATTGGACACATAGCCATCTTCTTTGTTTGCAGGCTTAGATAAATATCATTCAAATCATGGAGTCTGATTCATGAGTCAGGACGATGGCAGAACTCCAAAACCTCCTTGCCCATGGAGAGTGTGTTTTTGTGAGAGTTTCACTCTACGAAGAGTAAGAAACTGGAAGCCAAGTGAATTAAACACAAAGCAGATAATTATGTGTAATTCATTTACTGACTAATGATTGCACTTGGTATGGAGGTTTATGAATTCATTTGACTCCGCGTAGGTTCTCAAAAACAATCTCCCTGCTACAAGATTAAAACTAGGCTGACATTTCTGAACAGACCAGTGGTTCTATTAGCGTTATTGTAAGATTCTGCCTTTTTGGCTCATTTCTTATTTAATCTCAAGACATTTCACTTTTCCTGCATTCATCTGGTGTATGTTTGACAGCAACAATTGCTCAGTGCTGGTCGAGGCTGTGTCACTGCAGAATGAAGCCATCACTCTGCTCCTGAAGGCTGTGCAGTGCAATCAGATGTGGTCCCTATCTCCCGTCTGCTGCAGCCAGACCTTGCCATGGAGACTGTGCCTTTGGCGGGGGAGTGGCAGGTCACAGCCCCCCTTCCTCCTCTGCTTGGGATCACCAGCAAATTGGCACTCTTTTCATGGTGTCACCCAGTTGTCACCACAGCCTGATGCCATCAACTCCTTGCAGCTGAACACCAGCAGATGGTACCAACCTTCACCTGGGCTGATTTCAGGTTGAAGACCCAAAGACAAAGCCTTTAACAGAGTGAAAAAGCTTGTGCTAACCCAGTGAAACCCAGCACCAATGTCTCAGTGCAGGTGTCAGCCTGAAGATCGCAGCCTGGGTGACACTGCTCGCACCTGGGGCACTCAGGCCCGGTGACCTGGGTGAGCAGTGCCTGGGCACGGCCTGTGCAGCTCCAGAGAGGAGGCTGAGCCATGCCGGGCATGCCTGAGGCCTCACTTGGTACTGGCAGCAGCGGAGATGCCACCCAAGGTGATGTTCTTACCAAGTGGCAGAAACAAAAGAGCTTTTCCAGTTGCATTCCCCATGCAATCATTAGGTGTAAGCTGGAACCTTTCCCCAGCCTGTAAACGTGCTAAATGCAGCTCACCTTAATCATGCCCTCGACTCCCCAAATAAAACTGTACACACAGTTAATTGCTCAGGTCCTCTGTGATGGTGGTTCATCAAGTCAAATTTGGCTGTGTTTCCAGCTGAGACTGGAGCATCATATAACTGGGAACCATTTTTTCATTAGTCAGTTTAAGCACAGGGTGCAGGAGAGGTAAATGTACAGCATTTGTGCACTGGGGAGAGGGCTGTGTCTGCAGGCACTGGATGAATGCAGATTTCGGTGAGATGCCCTTTAAGATTGACTTTGGGAGGGGAACAAAAAAAGAATAACAGCTAAGGGAAAGAAGAAGTTATGTGGCAGTTTGAATAGAGACTATTTAATAAATCACGAGATGATCGCACTGAAGGAAGAAAACCCAATGAGCTGATGACACTTCTGTACACTTTCTAGCATTATTTGCCATTAAGTGTTTACCAAAGTGTAACACGGTGAAGCTGAGCTCATAGCCGCCAATAAAATACCTGTAGGTCTGATGTAACTCCTGTTGCTGCAGGAACACGCACTTGGAGGTGCCTCCTTGGAGCTGTCCCCCGCCTCGGTGTGTGGTGATGGGAGCGTGACCTGAGCTCACTGCTCACCCAGCAACCCCTCTGCACGGCACGAGGCTGGGTCCTTGCAGGGTGCCAGCCCGCACCTCGCAGCCCTCTTGGACAAGCAACCGAGGTGCTGCTTTCTCCATCTGTGGCAGCCAGGAAACGAAAACATCAGCAACAAAAAGAGTAACCCTGTGCTCTGCTATTTTTGATTTGAGCGGTTTGTAATTAGAAAAGCACAAACCAGCTCATCTTGTTCACATGAGTGTTTCCATTGACTAAAATGCAGTCAGCTTGCACTTTAACGTTGAACCTATGCATTCCTTTTCCGATGAAGATCTGGCAAGCCAGAACAGATTGCAGCTGGGAGACACTCGCAGTGTGATAGCACTTTACCTGTAGGTGGATCCTCATTTCAGATAGTGAGCTGCAGAGCCAATGAGCCTGATTCATGGCTGCGTTACTCCAGTTTTTCAATGGAATAACAGCACTGAATCATCAGCAAAGTTGAAATAACAAATGATAAAATGGGAGCACTGTGTCTAAGTTTGCAGCATGTATGGAAATGAGTAGCTCCTTCTTCTGAAACCATTAACCTATGTGGATGTTGTTGAGTTCAAAATGTATCAAGAATATGACAACATGTCTAAGCTAAAGTTTTACATGTCAAAAACCCAATTAAAATCTAGTACAACAGCTAGCATGGGACTCCCTTAGTATGTTGATGTGATTTTTTTTTTTTTAATTCAGAAAAGGAGGATTTTTGAGAAAAGAGCCATCACCTGATGGGCACTGTGTAAAGCTTAGAAATAGGGTAAGTTAAAAACTTAGTCCTGGTTTCTTTTCTATTTATGAAAATACTCACTAAGCAATTGGAAAGAACTGAGTAATTTGTGATATTTTTGCAAGTAATGCTCTGGAAAAGCCAACTAAATGCAGTAGGCAAGCTTGCAATTAGTAGTTCTAATTATAAAGTGTACACATAAAACAATGTAGCATCATAAATAAAGGCCAAATTCCAATGATGCAATAGGAACAGTAGAACATCATATAAGGATGGACAAATGATCCAGCAAGATACATACTTATATTTTTCCAATAGCAGCAACCAAAAAAAGATAAAATAATAGCAGTGCTTTGTTTTATTTCATGTAACTTTTACAGAAACCCTGTCCGGTCCCACCCGATGCTTGTGCCCCTGTTGTACACCAGAGTCTTCCTCGGGTGACGGTCACAGCCACAGTGTCAGACTCAGTGATGAGAGACCAGCACAGCACGAGCTGGTGTGGGTCTGTGGCTGAAACAGTGGGCTCAGACCACCTATGTCACTTGTCTTAATCAGGGAACGGCTTCGTGACCCACTTCCATCACCATCACTGAATGCAGCTGTCAAATGCCACAGCTTGCTGCTTTTTTTTAAAATGTCTCTCCTTTTTTTTTTTTTTTTTTCCTTTGAGCTTGAGCCCGTATGCCTTCTAAGTAAGCCACATTTATGTCAAATGCAGGCTATGGAGCTTGAACAAGAACTAAAGTACAAGGCAGGAGACCATGCTCAACAGTCTGTGGTACATTCAGGTTTGTGCACACCCTGAGCTCCACCAAACTATAACAACACTTTATGTACTGCATGGGAGATGCAAAACTCTGCCGTTATGGAGCAGCATCACTGCAGTTCTCTCTGCCCGAAGTGTGCGCGATAGCAGAGCAGGATTACATGGTGCACTCCTGACAGAACTGCGCTCAAAATAAAAGTCCTGGCTGCAACTGGAGAAGGTGAAGAGACATAATACCTTAGGGAAATGTTTTTATTTATTCTCCTTGAGTGCACGCATGGCAATCACCCATGCAGTGTGATCCAGGATGTTGAAAACCATTTCATTATGTTCTATAAATAAAGGACTGATGTGGTTCAATTGTATCAATTATGCAACTCTTCTAAGTGGTGTAGTCAAGGGTAAGCGCAGGCAAAGGGCACTCCCTTTGTACCCGCTTCTACTCTGGGCACTTCTAGTATTTACCTGCTCCTGACATACCACAGACAGATGAATCTACCCACTTCTATTTACCACTGCACCACTGACTCCTCTTTGGTCAAGAGCTTTTCCTATGCACAGATGACACAACGAAATAGAAAATGGAAGTCAAGACACTGCTATGTGTTAGTTTGTTGTGCAAGAGGTAAATGTGGCTGTACAGTAATTTTGTGCAAAGCATCAGTTTTAAACAATGTTTAAACTGACACTATTATTATGCAATATAATTAATTATGGCTAGAAGGGCATTTGAGGTTAGTTGGCACTACCTTTGTCCATTTTATAATTATACCAAGAAGAGGATGACTAAGTTGTGCCTAAGCTAATTGTATCCATTTAGTTTTATCCCTCCGCTTCACCATCATAAGTCTCTTGCATTCTGAACTGTTAGGTTTTTTTGAGGGGTTCAGGTGCATTTCTGCTGAATACAGTGGAGCTCAGTGCTGACAGGACAGTCTCAGGTAGTACTGGAACAGAAGCACTAACAATACCAATAATAATGACAGCTAGTCAAAGTGACAAGTACAAAACAAATCTCACCTTTTTCCTGCCACTGTTATAGTTACCTGCAAGAGATTTATCCTTATCTGCACCTGCTCTGTGCATTCTAGGATGTTTGTGCAGCCAGAAGATAGAGCTTTGCTGCGTGACGTGATGTCCTCCAGATGTGCTGTGACCCCAGCAGACACCTCCAGAGAGCAGCTGAGGACCAGTGACATGACTGATGCAGCAGCACACGCTGTGCCAGCCTTCTTGCCAAATGTGCTGAGGGGTTTCAGTATTCAAGGGATGCACAATACAGCTCAGCTGCCTGGGCTGATGATGGAGCCGGGCACCCCAAATAGCTGGCACCCTCCCAGTCTTCAGCCCACCCCAGGTCCCATGGAGCCACCTCAGCACTTTCTGCACCGTGCCTGCCAGTGGTCCTCAGGCCAGCAGCTGTGGTGCAGACATGGCACTGCATGAGAGCTGCTCCTCTGGGCCAGCAGTTTGCTGCCGTGTCAGAGCCGTGGTGTGGCCAGCAAGTTACCTGGCTCTGGAGCCAGGCTGGCTGCCGCAACAGCCCGGCCGCATCCACAGTGCCATGTCTGAGCTAAGGCCTTCGCACAGCAGCCACAGGAGCTGCCCAGAGGTAGTGGCACGTAAACTGACTCTTTTTGTTACCTGGCAGTGTCAGGATTAAAAACAAACAAACAAACAACATTAAAAATCCCCAAAGCCCAGTGACAACAGATTTACCCTGGAAAGGCATTTGTTAATGCATGGTCTTGTTTGGCTGTGACAAAAGGCTATAGTCTTCAGTTGATGAATGGAGACTGGATTGCACTTATGTAAAATAGAACTGCCTGCAAGGGTTGAATGCCGTAATTAACAGGCAGTTTTAGAAATTATTGGCTAATGCCATTTAATAGAAATACTGCCAACTACTGTTGTTAAAACTTGGTTTGTTCCTTCAGTGGTAATATAAAAATGACTCAACCCGGCTTCACTGGGAAGAGATACCTTTGTCTGTTACACATTGTTACCTAGATTTTTAGAGGGGTTTATATAACAATAGAAATTCTGAAACTTAAATATATTTCCATAAACTGACTAGAGAGCCACCTGCCTCCTGAGCAGTCACAATACTGGTGGTACAACCTGGCCTATTAATCATACATGGCATTACTGTCCCAGTCCTGCTCCCATGGCAGGCAAGGTACTGCCTGCCACTGATGGTGTTTAAGCAGTAATAAGTTTAAAGGTTTCTGTAACTGGCAAATATGTTCACGTAAGTCTGAGCAGCTCCATCTGGAGCATTTCCCTTGCAGTGTGTGCAGTATTACTCAGATAATTAATGCACGTTTTTGGAAACAAACTCTCTGAACCATACAGGAGAATACTCTGAGATAATGTGCTCATGTGATGCAGCTGTTATATCACCTAAGAACATTTTCACAATGCTGCAATAGTGACAGAAAGGTTATTTCTCAAACCTTGTCACCCAGAAGGTACCAGCTGGAAAGTTTCTGTTTGATTGCTAAAGAGTAGAAAGCAACAAATGAATATTGGCAAATCACAGATGAGGCATGATGTGGCTGTTGCACACCTCAGCCTAACACCCACCTTCACTGCAGGGAAAGGAGAAACCAGACCTGCAGACATGCTACTTGCATCCTGGTTTGAGAGTTCCCACTCACCTGTTTGGAAATGAACTCCAGAACCTCACTGCTTTCTATTTACTGCACTGAGAACCTGTAATTGCTTAGTGCTTCCAAAGAGTCATTAATTGCACTCCTATTATAGCATTTTATGATGCCTTTTAATGCACAGATTTTAAAGAAAAGGCAGTCTGTGTCAAGATTGACATTCCTGATTGAAGACAGAGGTAAAGTCGTCTCTCTGTCTCTGTTCAGATGGGAGTAGCACAGAGGTGAGGCACCGCTTATGTTTGGGAGGGCTTGACAGCGTGGGTGTCTGACCTGCCAAACCAGGGTCACCTCACCTCAACCACAGCACTGGGCCCTCAAGGGCAAGTGTCAGACAAAACCAGAGCTCCCAGAGCCTGGTTTCTGGCTGCAGCCATTGGTGAGCTTAAGCACACAGACGCTGTGCATTCAAGGGCAGGAGGCAATGCCCTCCTGTTGCTTCTAAAGGCAGGGACTTCAGAGCACATGGGCACTGACACACAGCAATGCTGGGGGTTGACACCTTCCAGATGTGCCTGAAATAAGCAAGACAGGGATGTTGACAGCATCAAAGGGATCTGGGAACCCCATCCCACAGGCTTTCAGTAGTACTGACCATGACAAGCTCTTGGAGAATCCTGTGAAACCCAGCTCACCATGAGACACATGTTACAGCCGAACATGTAAGCTGAAATGCTGGTTAACATGTCTGTAACCTGCACTGCCCTTGGAGCAGCTGTTACACAGTAATCCCGGTCAGCAGAGCACAGTAACTTCCCTGATTCCCTTTTGCAGACCCACATACTGGCCTCGTATGGTCTCAGTGAGTAGCAGAGCATCAGAAAGAGAACACACACATGGAAGCTGGTAGTTCTAGTGCTGGGGTCAGAAATGAAACAGCTGCTGCAGTAAACACTCCAGTGTATGGCATGACTGTTGCTATCCTTATCCTCAAGCCTTCTCATTAGCAATCTCCCCATTAGTTGACATGTCACTGGCCTGTATTGGATGACACTGATGCTACATGCTTACAGAGGTAGTGAAGCTGGTATATTAACAAATAATATTGAGTAAATGGATTTCCCGTTCCTGTCTTCGCTCTATTCCCTCCATTGATCTAGGCATTAAAAGACAATGTATTCCCTTGTCCGTACCCCATGTTTCATTGTATCAGGAGAACTCTCGTCCATCCTCTAGAACCAATGAAGATGTGAATGCACCTTCTCTTCTGAAATGTTACTCCATCCTCCCACACCTCTTTCTTTGCTAACTCCAGCCAGCCATCCCCAGGACCTACACCCGCTCTGATGCCAACTCACTGATGCACATACATGTGAACAGACCTTGCTAAACAGACTGCAGCTCCTGCTCACAGCCGTGCTTGCAGTATCATTTGGATACTGCATCTGATCCAACAACCTCCTGTGAAGATGGAGGGTGCTGAGCAAACAGAAAGCTCAGTGTGGGACATTGGTGCAAATGAGGTTTCGAAAGGTGAAGGAGGAAAAGTTGGTACTATAGTGGCTCAGCACTGATACCATAAATAAAAGGAAGCATGTTGGACATTTTGTTTAGGTAGTAAACTGTAGAGCTAGAGTCTTAATAAACCTCTTTTGTCAATTTATTATCTTTCTGATATAAAAATAAATAAACTTAAACAAAGAAGGAGTGGAGACTTGCTGAGCTAGCCTTGTTCAATAAGAACTGCACTGACAAGAGAATAATTTTGTCCCAAAGCTGAGGGGATGAAATGATAAGCTTTCAGAAAGGCAAAGCCCCTCTGTGTTTTAAACAGGAGGATCTAGAATAAAATAATTTAAATAATTTAAAATTTTAAATAATTTAATTTAAAAAATTAAAAAAGATGCCATAAAATTTTTGCTACCATAACTGCTTTCTAGTTTGATGGGAAGGCTGCATGCAAATAGATGCTGAGAAATAGGAGCGTATCAGGGTAATCACAATTAGGAGCATTTTAATGATCATTTTAAAAAAAATCACAAGTAAAGGATACAGTGTACTAGGTAACTTTTACTAGGCTGAATATAAAATGGACATCAAGAAATCATGCCTTTACTTTGCAATTAATCTCAGCAGTGAGTTCTACGCTTACCACTCCGATGCCAACATAGAAACTTCCAGTAGGCAGAAACACATAATTACTGCTGGGTGGATGTGAATCAACCACTTTCTGTCATTAAGCCAAGGAGAGACCCTCAGACCATCTGCCAGAGGTGGGTGGGTGGGTGAATAAGAGTGTTACTTTCTTGCTAGACTCCAATCAGGGCACCACGCCTTGTGATGGTATCTCTGTAATAAGCAAACAACTTTAAATGATACTGTGTCACTGCAGGAGGGTGACCCAGCAAGTCAGGTTTCACTAAAGCAGGAGGGACTGCAGCGCACAAGGCCACACTTACCTTGGGACCCTGGGCACGTCAGCCTGCCGTGCCAAGGAACCTAAACACTGAGACTGCATTTCCTTCATTAGAGATGCACATGGCTCCACAGCAGCATTGGCAGTACACAAACGTACCATTTAGTTTTCTGTGCATCACTGTTAAAAGTCTTCTCATGTGCTAGTAAGGGGATTAAAAACATAAATCCATCACAGAAATACAATCACATTAGTAAGGGTACAACAAAAGATGAGAGGATTATGTATGTTTCTTTAATTAGCAAGACATGCCCAATGCTGCTAATGCAACACCCAAATGTTCCTACAGAGCTGTTACCTCCCACCACTGTGCCTGCCTCTTTCCTCAACAGCAATTACATGGTGCAGTTCCAGTCACAGGGGACGTCTGCTCTGCCAAGCCTCTCCAGCCATGAAGGCCCCAG
>NW_010206541.1:168395-194150 GCF_000695765.1 Mesitornis unicolor
TGGATCCCACCAGGCCCTCCATGAGGCTGGCCCATCACTGTACTGCCCAGCATTTCCAGATTTCTTTTCCACAGAAATGGAGTGATTCAGGGGACATCACAGATGCTTTCCTGGCTGGGAGCAGGTGCTTTGGCTGCAGCCAAGCCCTGTGGTAGGAGTAAGCTTCAAGGCACCCAAGGGCTTGCCCACTTGACAAAGTCCTGCTCTGGCCCCACAGTCAGACCTGGTGGCTTTCCAACCACTTTGTTTCTTACTTTCTGTAGTAGTACTTACCTCAGTATTGTTCTTCAGACCCCAGTGAACCAAAGTTATACTTGGTGAAACTCAACCGTCTTCTGTGAATTCAAACTACTACAAGCCAGCCATTGTGCAAATGTGTGTTTTGGAAAGAGCCCGACCCTTCCTGTTGACTGAACTCCTCACACTCTCTAGAAATGACCATGCCAGTCCCTAGCACTCCATACAGCTGCCCTTACCCTTTCTTCTTCCTTATTTTTTTTTCCTTTTACTCAAACTAGTTGAGTCCTTGCCAGGTGCCAGGATCTGACACTACCACACTCTACTGTCCATTGGCCTGGTAGCTTCATTCCTCCTCTTTTCCCATTTCCTCCCCTTAGGGCTCCTGCCCTGAGGTAACAGAAAGGCCATGGCAACAACAGCAGGAAGATCATCCTTGGTGGTGAGGCTGGGAAGAAAGGGATTCCCAGTGGAGGAGAAAAAGGTGTGTCCTGGTTTCACTGAAACAGTATAACAGAATCAGTTTTCTATTCAGGAAAGCTGCATTTCTGAGAAGACTACAGCATGCGAGTCGATGGGAACAAAGTTGATAAGGCGCTTTGTTTTAGTTTGTGGCCAGCCCTGGTATGCTGGCTGCCATAGTGATCAAGGTCTTTGGAAGTTTTGAGTTAGCCAGGTGCAGAAGCTAGGAGAAGTTAAAGCCAGGGCAGAAGACCCAGGCTGGCCAACAGAATTATTCCACACCATAAGCACCACGCTCACTATAAATTGGGGCATTTGCTGGGGATGGCCCCCTTTCATCAATGGTCATAAGTCCTGGAGGGTCTCACCTGTCATTCTGCTCCCAAGGCCTACACCTCCTCTTGTTGTGACCATCACAGTTTTGCTGGAGCTATGGCACTCACAGGATTTGTCATCAAGCATCCACTGCTGGGAGTGCACAGCCTGTGCCCATTATATGAGCCGAGTATAATTTTTGTGTGTTTTATATTAAAATTGGTATTAATATTAGTTTATTATTATTATTAAATCTGTTTTCATTTCAACCCACAGGTCTCCTTTCCTTTTCTCGATTCTCCTCCTCAGGTGGGGAGGGATCATTGGGTGATAGAAAAACTGCTTAAAGAAAGATACTTGGTTAGGTTGCTTCCAAGTTTGACCTGCTCAGTCACTCCTGACCAAAAATTCCCTTAAAAAAATGGAGCAGATGCCCAGAGAGATCTGTGAAATCCCTATCCTTGGAGAATGCAAAAATTCAATGGACAAAGCCCTGAGCAACCTAAGCTAATGTTGAAGTTAGCCCTGCTTTGAGAAGGTTGGAGTGCAGCCCTCCAGATGTCCCTTCCAACCAATATTATTTTGTGGGTTGTTTTACTGAGTTTTTTTTATAGCTGTTGATCAGGGAGACCTAGCTGGAGTTAATGATTCCTCAAAAAGAGTGGAGGCTGTTATCGCTATAGCATCATCTGCCAATTATTTATTTATAATATGAATGAATTCTGAGTATGCATCTGAAGTCCAGACAGTCAAGAGACTTCACTTCAGAGGTTTTATGGTTAAGAATCAAAGAACTGAACTTTTTCTCTCAAATCATCAAATTAAACAGAAAATAGGTCCTGCCATTAACACACAGTAGTCAAATTTGCAAAAAACTCCTCAGTTCAGAGGTAGCATGAGAAAGACTATTTATTGGCTTTATTTTGGCTATATGCAGCACTCACACATTCTTGTGGTGGCAACTTAACATGTTGAGAGTCTTTCTGATGAAACCATTTTTTTGGCCTGAAATATGAAAACAATGCCTCACATCCGGCCTCCAAACCCAACCCCTGCCTCAGTCTGCACCTCCCACCATGATCTGTTCAGTTCAGACAGAAAACCACAGCCCATCTCTAGTGCCAGATCTATCCTGGCATAGAGGTATGAGGCAGCCTGTGGACTTGGGTATGCAGAAGACAACCTTCCAGGACCTGACACAACGCTGTGGGGGGACTCTATAGGCTGGGACAGATAAAAAGTGTGTATGTGCACAGTGCAACCCTACAGCACACATGGGTTGTACAGTATATGTGACTGAGTCTCATCAACACACTGTGCTGCGTGCTGTTTATTTGCCCAGCAGCCCAGGCTGCCAAAAGGTCCAAAAAATAGCTACTTGCCATGAAAAAAAAGAGAAAAAATCAAAGTTGGTCGCTGAGTCTCAGCAGAACCACACTGCAAATGTGGGCCATGGGTCCATGAGACCATGCCTCCAAACAGCACTGGCTGCAGTGCCAGGTGTGTCAGCACAGGAGAAGCAAAGGACACAGCACTCCCTGAGATGGGACAGGGTATTTTTACCTGCCTGTCTCTGGAGAAACACAGGTCACTGCTGTGAGTCACAGCCCAAATGCCCCTCAGCCCCAAACACCAGATGACCCCGCCCTTCTGCATGCTTCTTGTTGTCAGAACAACAATGAAGGCTCAGAACAGGCACCAGATTTGTCCCCTTTCTCTGCATCAGTTTGGTTCTGTGACACCAACACAAAACCTGGGCCAAGAAGGGAAAAAATAAATAAAGTAAAAACCCAAACATATTTGAAAGTATGTTCAGAAACAAACAAGCAAAACCTCTTATCCAAATAAATCATAGTTGGATCTTGGGTGAGACAGTGTTTATGAAGGTTTAGCCAAGAAGCTTGCTTGGAGATCCTTCTCCAGCCTTAACATAACATTACCAGCCTGGACAAGTGCTACTGGAGAACACCTCATTAAAATGCTGTTGTGGTATTTATTTATAGATAGTAATTTATATCACACCCGTCATCCACACCGATCTGGCAGCTAGGATCGGCAAATTGGGCTGCTTCTCCCACAGCACTCTCTGCCCCAACTCCACTCCCCAATGCCCCCCACTTCCTTACCAACACAACTGCTTCCCACTTGGTATCTGGCATGTATTCACTGTGACAGCGGTGTCGCTTTGAATAAGCCTCTCTTTGTCTGCATTTACCCAGCCCTGCAGCACTCTCCAAACATGCAGGTGGGGTATCACAGAGGCAACAGCCCCATCAAGAGCCAGACACACATCCGTGGTGCTTTGCAGCTAGGTATTCTTGGGTACAATCATCAGCCTGAAGTGGACAGGCAGCTGGAGCCTGCATCTACTGGAGGGCCCAAGGGCTCAAGTGGTGCTGGAATGCACCACCGATAACACCAGAGAAGCTCCTCTGCAGGTTGTAGACGCAAGTGCAGCAGCCAGTGTGATAAAACACCTTATAAGAAAGCATAGGGTGCGTCTTTGAGGGGGAGTGGGGGGGCAGGAAGGAAAAAAAAGGAAAAAAAGACTGGCAAAAAAGAGAGGTTAGATGAGGTAGCTGGGACTGCCGGGGGCAATCTGAAATCAGTTTACATTAGAGCAGGTTGCTCTTGATTTCGCTACAGCAGTTGTCACGCTTGGTAAGAATAACAAGCTATTCATACAGCAGCCACCACTGTGCAGCTCAGCACATGCAGCCTAGTGGAAACAAATCCAAGCAAATGCAGTGACTAGGGACTTTTTTTTTAAAAAAAAAGCACATAAAATGGTTATATAAATACATTTCCACTTCAGGAATCTGTGAGAACAATTGTTTCCCTGTAAGAGGACTTTGTTACTGGAGAGCCTGATGTTTTACCCTAAATCTGCACTTCAGATTGAAATGCTGGCATATACATTCCCCTGGAGCTCCCAGGTCCTCCTCACTATCTGGTCCCTTCAATCTTCCACTTTTTTAATATTTTCAAGCTCATCTGCTATCTAGAGTTCCACCTTCATGCATGCCCAGAACTGCCCCAGTCCTGACAGGGCCAAGCAGCTCAGCCCAATTCACACCTAAGTCTGATCAGGATCCAGAAACTGGGCGTTGCTTTGCCTAAATGCCCTGAGGGCTTTGATCGGGGATTATATGTTACCTGGTGACTGTTTCATGTAAAATGCATAAACAGTCCTGGGAGCAGAGTCCAGAATCTCAGCTCCCATGTGAATGCTCACACCAGGAGGTAAGACAGACATGCTCCCCAATGTGCACTTGCTTTCCAACCCAGTGATTCACCAGCACATTGCTACAGAGCAGCAGATCCTCAGCAGAGAGCGGGCCAGGAATGTCCAGCCCCTGGCCCTGTGGTTTGGGTGCTCTGCTGGAGGTGGCAGATGGGAACAAACCGCCTGAGGAGAGCAGTGACCCTGTTTGTCACTTCCTGGCTGCTGGTAACCCGTGTTTCAGATGAGGGATCTTTGCTGTGACAGAAAGGCTGTCTGTACCCACCTTCCAGAGGAGCTGCTGGGCTGGGTCACTGTAGCAGTAGCATTTAAAACTTAAAAGTTCCCTATTAGTCTCTCTGGCCACCACATTGAATGTTTTGGTTCTCATGTGGAAGTGCCAGGCTTGCTTCAGGCACACTGCAGAGATTGCTGCCTCTAAAGTCAGAAGCTGGGCGCGAGAAATCAAGAAACACAGAGCTTAATAATGAGACATCAAAGTACTCTTGAGTATAGCTTCAAAAACTTGTAATTGCATCTGCAAATGGCTGCACCACAGAGTTACTCAGCCTGGGCACTCAGGTCTTAGTGCACAACATGAGGAGCTTCATGAATTAGCACATGGTAAGGGAGAAAGCCATAGCAAAATCTGTACTGCTGCTATCACCACAGAGAAACGATATCTTCCCTACCCCAGCAGCACACCAACTCCCTCCCTGCTAATGCGCTGTCCCAAACATGCACTGGTGCATTTGTCTCATCCAGGATCATTTGTGGGAGACAACAGCTTTGTTTCTTCTAAAAATGGAAGAAAATTGTATTTAGGTCATTAAATGGCAAAATGCTTTCTGTATCTGTTTGAATTGCTCACAGATATTAGAAACATTTTGTTTTCATGAGCAGAAGAATTATTTTAACAAAAAAATGCACAAATGATGCCATTTCTTTGAGGAAACATCCAGCTGGACAAGCTTCTATCAGGACTAAATTTGTGACAGCGTGCAGCTTGGTCTGGTTGTTTTCCATTTTTACTACACAAACTGTATCTGCAATGGTAGAAATGTGTAACTCTGTCCTGGACCTGATACACAAAAATTCTTTGAAAGATGCCATATTTTGCTCACAAATGCAAAGTAATAGCTGTTTCTAACTGTTCACAGTGAATTTCCCCATTTGCTGCAGCACTCAGAAAGTTCCTTTGGAATCCACTCAGCACCCCCCCACACACACAAGCACCAGGAGAGAGCCACAGGCCAAGTCTCTTCTGACAAACACTCTCAGGCCTCCTGTCTGAGAAGCCAGGATAAAGAGTAAAGCTGTTCACATTAACCCCATGCCACAATCTGGGGACAATACCTCCTTCTGGTATCTCAGAAGAATTAAAAAAGGAAGAGAAAGCTGGGAAAACACTTTTGAGTTGTGCACTTCAGCCAAAATGAGTCCCCACCAGGTTTTCACCACCAATGCCACAGCTCATCTTTGGGTTTCCCTTGCATTCGCCATTGCAGGCAACACTGGGGACCCTCCAGCTAAAAGTAGGGACAGTGACCAACCAAGCTGCAAGGCTTTACAGCTGCTGCTGCTCTTGGAGACTCAGCTCCTCAACAGCTCAGCCACTGCAGAAGCAGAAACACAGTCACTGGTGGGTCCAGCCCCAAGCCCACCATTAGCTATAGAGGGCTATGGACACCACGGGATACACACACACACAAAAGGCTGACACCTGTTACCATAAAGGTTGGTGAGTAATTTTATTGTGTTGCACATGCATATGCATTGGTCAAACCCTAAGGGCCAAAGGGGATGGCAAATAAGGAGCAGTCTCAGCACTTGACCCCTATAATAGCATAGCCTTTGTGTGGTGATCTTAGACTACTCCTGAAGCATATCTAGATATCTGAGCATCTCTAAATGTATGCAAACATGTCAGTTTATGAGCAGCATCTCTCTCTATTAGACGGGCTATGGACTATATAAACTACACAGAAGGTGGTCAGTGAGTAAACAAGAGGAGCTCACCTCTGCCACAGGCTGAGGTGTAGCAAAGCACATTGTCCATGGGAAAACAAAAGTACTTTCTCTGAGGCTGATGATCACCAGGGGCATGAAGCTTCAAGGTACAATTTGAGGAAGCATGTCACCATGCTATTTCCCATCAGTGAAGCTTGCTTGGTCCAGCAACAGCAATGCAGAGCTCTGATTCACAGCACTGTTTGCAGGGCATGAGTACGCCACCCTGTGCAAATCAATAATGGCTCCAGGGGAAAATTAACAGATGGTCACAGGAGAAAACTCCCAAGGGTTCCCTCCCCCCCCCCCCCCCCCGTCCTCTGTGATAATAGGCTACTGATGATTTTCTGAAGCCACCTGCATATTTTCCCAGGCATCCTGCCTACAGGTTAGAACAGAGTGTATGTCTCTACAGTGGTGTTTGCAGCACTGGTCTTGCTTTTCATTAAATGCCTCTCATTTGTGTGCAGAAGACTTTACAGTACAGAAATCCAGTGTCATGATGCCACTGAGGGGGATGACGACTAATGCTCAGGATTGTGTTCATGGAACATTTTATAGCTAATCACACTGCTTCAGGATACACCTGGCATCCTGGCAACTTAGCTTTCCTATTGCTGTAAGAGGAAGAAGTAAATCCTTGCTGGTCTTTAGAGGAAGAGTGTTGTGTATCAGTGGCATTAAAGACTCCTGGAGCTCACAAGGCAACTCAGAAACAACAGATGTTACCCAGAACAAAGCACAACAAAAGGAAATAGCACAACGTCCACGAACAGGAGCAGAAAGCTCCACCACCCTGGGTGTATGCTACTGTAGAAAGGTGGGGATAGGCAGTAAATGTGTATCTCATGAGTAATGAACACATGCATCTTTGTGTGGCATCACCATTGTTCAAAGGCTGCTAGTAATGCTCACTGCTCTCCCTGCCACAACGCGTGATGTATGGCATGGCCACGTGCTCCTTCAGAGCAGCGTGGAGGCATGGGATCTAGGACTTTATGCACCATCCTCTTAACCTTGCTGGAGCTAGAACATATTTGCCCAGATCCCCAGCTCAGCCAGATTTCATAAAAGTGAGCATCAGTGCCACTGCACTCCCTGATGCCCACACCAGCTGTTCTGGGATGAACTTCCCACACACACCAGACAAGTTCAAGGCTCTAAGTGAACTGTGTTGCCTGCCAACCACCCCGCTGCAGGCCAGCACGCAGGTACAGACACAGGGCAGCACCAGCCATGCCTGCTTCCCCGGGGCATCGTGTGTCCTCCATTCCCCACCCCTCCTCCTCTTCTCTTATATCAATAACACAAAACAGTAAGGTAAACATGAGGGTTCTGGGGCATCCAAAGTATCCCTTTCCTGGCAGCTAGAAGCCGCTGGTGCTGCCTCCTGATTTGTGTGAGCACTCAGTTGCATGAATCCTCTTTCCACCCCACTACAAAGGCCCTACAGCTCCCATGTGTGTTCTTTCCCCCCATCCCCACTCACATGGCCCTGCCTTCCATGGAGGCAGGCCTTGGTGCCCCACTAGGACTACAGAGCTCAAGAACAGTCTTTATTATGGCTCTGGCACTGGAAAGATGCTCTGAGCTTACAGCCACACATGACCTGCTCTCCAGTGAAAATCTTTCCCCACCAACCTCCTTCCTTCCACCTGGGTTAACAGGCAGTCAGGACCGCCAGAGGAGGAGAAGGTGATTTGTTAAAGGATCATTGCCTCTCAAAATTGCATTTCAGGAAACCAGGAATTGTAGCTTGCAGTATGTATGGTTTCTGTTTCCAAAGGTGACCTCGTGCATGCATGTATATGTGTGTGTGTGCCCCTGCTTCCCTCCTTCAAGAAATCACTATGCAGAAGGCAAAATACTCTCACAAAATGGCACTGCAGGTGTGTGCCAGCAGTGCCATGCTGCCTGTGCTTTGGCTGTGTCTGCTCTAGCACTGTGTACGTCACAGTCCCTATCTTGAGGACTAGACATGACATTTAAAGTGCCTCAGGCCAGTGCAGTTGCAGGACATGAACATCAAGGGTATGAGCACCAAGGGCTACAAATGAGAAGCTGTGGTTAGCTGGCAGCTAGCACAACTATTGCTTTTTTGATAAGCACTTTAATTGGCTCATTAATGGCAAAACCTTTTCTAATGAGTCCCACCTGCAGCCAGTAGATGAACCACAAAGGACAGACTCAAACCCTTTTCAGAACACTGCTCAGTGGCTAAAGACAAGTGTTGCTGGGAAAAAAACCCCCACACTTTTAAAAAAAAGGTTTTTTTTTTCAAAAGACAATGACAGGCCAGAGGTAGCAATGCATAAAGTACTCCTATGCTCAGGAAGAAGGATGTTCTCTAGCACTCATGTTTGAATTTTAACTGCTGACTGTGAGCCAGGTTCAGAGATGACATATGTGGTTTTGTAAGCTACATCAATAACTTGGTGGGGTGGCTGTAAGCACCAGCTACACCACAGCTCTGGACTGGCACACATCCATAGGGAAGACGCACAGGTCTGAGCCTAAAGGAGAATTTCCCAGGAGATAAATGATGCCCTATCTGATATTTCAACCTTGGTTGCCTACAGTGTCCTGAGACGAACAGTGGTAAAAACATGGAAAGGGATTTTTTTTGTAGTTGCTGTTGTTTCCTTGTTACAAATCCTCTCCATAGATCTGGAAATGCTGCAAAATAATCTATGAGAATCTGGATTGCTTTTCAATTGGCATTTTAGTCCAGAACTGGATTGGGAATAATGGTGATGGAAGAAAAGCTAAGTCAAGCTGATTTGTTACAGTAAAACTGTGTTGTACTTCAGATTACTTATTAACAAACAGCAAATGGGCCTCTGCCTTGACCTTTTTTCATTTGAGTAAATATACTCTTCCTGCCCCTTGTAAACAGCAGTTACTGGTAACTGAGTCACGTTCCCCCTCACATCACTGCAGTTAGTTTTTTTCATCTGTGGCAAGAATTTTAGTCAAATTGAATTTTGCCAGGCTCACTAAGGTTATTAGCAGTATTATTAGTCTTAATAATACCAGTACTAATAATAATAATCTGGATCACCATAAACCTGAAAACATTTAAGTACTTCACAAATATTAATTAGCAAAACTCAATAGGAGGTCTGAGAAACCAGCAAAAACTGTCAGCCTTGCTTCAGAGCTGAGGAGCTGAAAACAGAGCCACAGCAAGCAGAAGTGGCTGTTTCGCTTGATGAGTTTAAATTAATGGCTGTTCCTCTGGTGTCATGAAATGCCAGGTGCCCAGTGCCTCTGGCAACACCGCCAGGTTAAAAGCAGCAGCCCACAGCACAGATCTGGGGCAGCAGGAGTCAGCAGTAGGTTTGGGAACTGGAGTCACAAGGATGGGTTCTTCCACTGAAAGCTGGGCTTTCAGTAGCTGCACTGCTTAGATTGAGACTATCAGATGTGCCCTAAGTGTCTTGAGATCCATGACCAATGGCCCCTTGGGCACTTTGGAAAATACCACGCCTGGTGATCTTCCATGAAGTTGAAGAGCAAAAACACGTACATGTTCTTGTCCCAACAAACTATGGATACCCACTCCTTCGTCAGCCTTTATATTAAACCTTTTTGAGTGGAGAAGTCAAACTCTGACAAACGCAGAGAACCCCTCTGCAATAGCCAACTACTACTTTTCCTACCTAATTATTTCCCTGACTTCTCTGTACTGGTATTAAAGCTCCAGTGGTGGGCAAATCATGACAATGGCACCAAGAGATTTGCAGTATTGATCGTGGTTTGAAGTTAATTATCTTACAGATATCACCCAAATCCACTCTGAATCACATAACATTGAGCACTCAGTAAACAAGGTGAAAGTTTCATCTAGATTCTTAACCAGTGATGTCTAAGAGTCCTTGCAGCAAGGGGTAATTACCTGTACTAATTACAGACTCCTCTAAGGTACATTATGCCACAGCGTACAGGGGGTTGGTCATATAAATTGGAGGAATGACTTTTTTGTTTCTTTGAGTTGTTAAAAAATCTTACCATTTGTAGGCTTAGAAGGGATACAGGCGAAGTCAATCTGGATGTGGTGGTTGCAGTCAGGATGATGCAGTGCCAAGAGGAACAGCCTCACAAATGAGAGATCCAGGTGCAGCTTCTCACGCTGACACTGCTTATGTGATCTTGAGCATGTCATGTAACCCGTCTGTCCCCATCTGTAAAATTAGGATAATGGTAGTTAGTTCATGTTAAAGCCTGAAAGACGTCAAAACAGCAAGAAAAAGGGAGTCTGTCTTCACTGAGTCTTCATCCATCAGTGTCTTCTACGAGTTACAGACAGCACTGTGACCACACCAACTCAATTTCCCTGTTTATGATACACTCGCTGGTCTTGGCCTGGTGGGCAGCTTTTCACTCTGTGACTGCACTCACTCCCTATGCTCTACACCATGTGAAGACGTTCTCCAAGAACCTCCTCTTTTCTCTGGAAAGGTGGATGGCAACCAGATGCTCTAACTTCACAATCATATTCATCCAATTTACTCTGCTTAACTCCCTCAAGTTCTTTACAGAGTTAGATGAGATGGTCTCCAACTTTGCAATGCATTTGAAGCATCTCATTTGCTGACAATAAATCCCAATGTCTCACATGTTCCTTTGCATCTCCTGTGACACCCACTATAATGCTTCTTACAAAAAAAGATGCAAGCCCTATGGCTGAAATTTTGTGAGGTGTTGCTCTTAGGAGCACAGTGGAATTCATTTTCTACCACTACCCTTTGTCTTGGCAGCCCAGCACCAGCGAATCCTCTGCAGAAACACACTGGTGTCATAGGAGCTTTCAGTCCTGTGATGCCCAGTAACTTAACGGGAGTCTCATAGCTGCCATCCCACACAGTGCTTTGAAGACCCGGGCTCTGTGTTTCATCCCAGATAGACAGTCTATAAAAGTCTTGCAAACAATTCAGTCTCTGGCTTGGACAGCTCTCAGCACTGACATGTCATCCTACAGCAGAAGCAGCCCCCAGGCTTACATTCAGGCAGGAATGGCAGTGATGCCACAAGCGCTTCTAGCCTGCTCATGAATACACAACACAAGTGAAACAAAGCGGGGGTCCTCTGCATGGCCCTCTGGTGTTGTACTCACTGGGCATAACATTTGGCAAACATCAAAGAAGGGCAGGAAGAATCACCCCACGCCAGCTCGGCAGGAGTTTTGGGGGTTTCTGCAGGATGAGGCATGCTCCATGCAGGCACACACCCTTGGCCTCCAGTCGTTCACAGAGACATGGAATTATATGGGGCTTTCTGTAGAGCTTTTGTGTCTGACAGAAAAAAATCAAAGGCAGGGTGAAGAGAAAGCTGCTTGAGTCTGCTGAGAGCCTGAGAGGACACCTTTGCATGGAAGAACTACCCATACACAGGTTGGGGACAGCTGTGTAACCTCCACTTGCAATGGGCACAGCCACTCCAGGCTTGTGCAGACCCCTGCTTTCTCCTAGCTCTGTCGCACCCAGCTGTGAGCTCTGTGCTCTAGAGATCTACTAGATCACCTCTAGAGAGTGGTGTCCACTGCCTGTCCCGTTTCCCTCACACAGCCAGTAAGGACAGACAATCCCACAGGCAGGGTACAGGACCACAGTGGGGGACTACAGTAAGGAAATCAGTATCAAATGAGTGTTCACTCTGACCGTAGCATGGTTTGCTGAGGTACCAGTCTCAAGGGCACATGCATCCAACACAGGGATCAGAGAGCAGGATCGTGTCATCATGGCTTGCTGCATCCCTTTTCCTCACCTCCATGCACTCATTGACTGCCCAGTGGGGCAGTCCCACTCCAAGCAACCCAAATGTACAGGAGCTGTGCTGTACCCGTAGCAGTGCAATGGTGAAACAGCTCGTGTCCCTGCCTAACCCTTCCTTCCTTATCTTTATCTCAGACACCAGGCTTGTTGGTAGCTGTCTCCTTTACTGAAGAGCACACCCAGGTGTGCCGCTGGGTGAACAGGGACACAGGGAACAGTGTCTCGCCATCACCCTGAGCTCTGGCTGTTGTGCAGCTGCAGCAGAGGGTGTAGGATGACCATTCCTGGGACTCACTCAGTGCCCAGTGCCTCAGCCCTCTCCTTCTCTGTGGCTCCTCCGTGGAGGTCCCCCTCAGCAGCGCAAAGGAAGCAGGAAGGATCTGGAAAGCTCTGTGGCTCTGTGCTGCTTCCATGCCTGTTTATACACATTACTCTCTGAATGGGCAGAGGTCTCTGAAATTGCTGATTCATGAACATCATGCCATCTGTGGCCTCTTCAAATGAGTGTTCACTCTGACCGTAGCATGGTTTACTTTTCTTGGCAGCTGATCTCAAACTGATACTGTCTCCAGTTCCTCAGACTTCGAGTGACTTGGGTAAAAATAAATATTATTGAATCTCTTGTGAAGCTGTTGAGTCAACTCTGAACAGTAAAGCATTCAAGTCTCTGTCAGAGAAGAGAAAGATGGCAAGAGTTAGTGCCAAGGATGACTTCTCACCAACTTCATATCCAGCCATCATCTTCAAACCTACCAGTCTCAGCCTATTTGCAAAGTCACAGTTTGGGAACCACTGAGGAACGAGCAAACGCCTCTGACATCCAAGGGTCCTGAGCTGGGTCTGAGCATGGATTGGAAACAGAGGTTAAGCTGCCGAATACTGTACACGTCCATCCCAGACAGGATACAGGCACCGCCTGTCCCATCACCAGAAAAGCTTAATTTCCTTCTTCCTCAACCCAGCCATCAACAGCACCCATTTTTTGCAGATGATTTCAGCTTTAGCCCTACTGCCTTTCCCTTCTTTCTTTTCTCACTGTGCTCTAACAATCTGTTGTTGCTGATCTACTTTCCCATGAATGGTCACAGCCTCACCAAGCAGGGCAAAGCTGTGGTCAGTAAGATCTCCTGCCAGGGCATGCTATATGACAACTATTGTGGCCAAGCAGCTGCCCCCTTCCTCCCCCCGCAGCTACATCTTCCTGCTTGTGAAACCATCCCCTCAGAACCAGAAGAACCCGCTCCAGGGTAAGGTGCCTGAATAGGGCTAGCAGGAATTGGCTCTGAAATTTTGTTATTAGGGCTGACACCAGAGTCCGAAGAGGTGCTGCTCAGTTGCCCCTCCCACCAACGTCACCAGCAAGGAAGGTGCTTGGCATGCCTCAGTATTAGCCCCAGCGTTATCACAGGACAAATCATAACCATCATAATAAAATTTTGCAATAACCTCAGCTTAATTAATAGTGAGGAGAAAAAGTCTTGCCAGGCCAGATGGCAAACTCTGAGTTTCTCACATGATGACTGTCAAATTACCATCTCCACAAAAGAACGTCACAGTGCACGTTTAATGAACCTTGGAAATGTTTATCAAAGCAATAGTAAAGATCCTGCCTAATCCTAATTTTTTTAGGATCTGTCCCCATGAAGAAGCCAAATGCAGAGTTGGGTTTTAAGGAGTTACCACCAATAAAGGACTTAAGTGCATAAAACTAGACTTTAACCGGACTCAGGCCTTGAAGTCCAGAGTCACTGAGGTCACTGTCTCTCAGCCTCCTGCACTCTGTGGTTTCTCCTTGGTTCACATTCAAGTTTTCTGCTTCCGCACCTGCCCAGAACAGCATCTCCACAGAGATGCACTTTACGCTATTCTCCACAGGCATCCAGAGACAAGGCGCCCCTTCTCTGAATGGCCTAAGGCATGGGATCTTGCAAACCAGCTCTGAGAACACCAAATGCAGCCTGAGGCTCCTCACACTGTGAAGCTCTGATCACTTCAGTCTGAAACAGAAGTTGCCCACCAACATCAGGACAGGGAGAACACACATCCTGCTAGTGGAAGGCACAGTTTCACTTTGAAGAGCTTCACCCGGAATACCTGATGGGCCAGCAGTTAGACAGTCTCATGGGAAGTGAGAGACAAGCACTCGCAGATTGAGGAACGCATTGAACCCTGGTCTCCCACTTCCTCAGTGAATGCTCTAAAATAAAAGACAGTGACTTAGAAGGCAGGCACCAGCCAGAAGGAAGGAGCACTACTCTTACTTCCAAGGTAGTGCTGGCACTGTCCTTGGGGTGAAGACTCTCAGAGTCCTTACAGGACTCAAGCATGCAGTCCTGAATGAGGTTTCTGTGCTCTGATGAGATGGCAGAGATGTGAGAGTGGAAGAAGATTTCAGAAATACCTGTATTTTTTCAGTCTGCCCTCTAGACATCAAATATACCCTCTGCATGGGAAAAAGCTGCCTCAGATGTCTAGGTTAGGTCTCAATGTAGCTCTGATGTTAACAGGGAGAACAAGGGGGGAGGAAGGGCTGTGCCATTGTACAGCATTCCTGCCCCAGTCCCTGGGAATGCACACTCATCCAGGCTACAAAACCTGTCCTGGCAGCCTGGCCTGCTGACTCCTCCCTGTCCACAGGCTAGGAAGCCTTGGCACAACAGCACTGCTTTTGGCTCCAGGGTCTGGCTCTTGAGGCTAGAAACGGTGGCACCTCCTGTTCCGATACCTGTGCCCAGCACTGAGCCTCACACACCCCAACCTGCAGCCAGTCAGCACTTCTCATGGCTCAGGGGACTGGGGTGCCTGGGGGCACTGTTAGCACAAGAGTTTTTAATTTCATCTGCTCTTTTTGGATGAAAGGATGTGGTTCACTGAAGGTTTACAGGTCCTTTGGCTAGTGAATGGGCATGTTCTATGGGAATTTGTTTTCGCTCTTCTGTGTTTTTGTCTTCTGGTTGGACAGGACAGTTTGAAAATTGCTTTTCCTCCCTTTGTAGAAAATAGGAGGAAAAAATACCTTAAGACGTTCACAGTACACTAAAACACTTTGTAAAGTGTACTAAATAAGTTCTGCTTCATCTGGGTGAAAGTGCATTGTACTTTCATGGCCCTATGTGTTATCTTGCAATATTAATAACAAGAAGAAAACAAACCTTCCATATAAAACAAAGCAATAAAAGAGCATAAGTTTCAAGTGTTGTTTGGTAATTCCATGTAGTGTATTTGTTGGCTTGTCATGAAAAAAGGCAACATTACAATTTTTGCAAGCTGTTTCTCCTGGCAGATGGTATTTGCATCTTCAGTGCAACTCAAAAGGCTCAAGTGTCTGACACCACTCTTAACTTGAGTTAAACCCTACCGTAGCTGCTGCAGTCACTGCAGAGTTCTGCTTTCATGTTGCTGCTAGCACAGGGAGTTTCAGAAGAATTTTGGATTGGCTTGGATACAAGTCTACCAGAGCACTACAAATAGAAATAGCAGAAGAAGGTAGTAGAGTAAAAATACACAGTGGTAGATCACGGGTAGAGAAGTAGCACAGACAGGAAGTCAGTGAAAGGGATAGGCACGCTGTTGCTCTCTGCCACTTGCTATGATTTCGGATGTACTCCATTTCAAAATCCCTGACAAAATTTCTACTTATATTAACCCTGCCTCCCTCCTTCATATCGACATCGGTAGCCACTCTGGATAGAAAGGCAGCCACACTAGGAAAGAGCACGGCTGGTTTTAAACCTGCCTTTTCAAAGCCACACTGTGCATGGCAAAATAGATCACATGGTCACCACGCTATGAAGTTTCATCTCACAACAGGTACAGTGGGGCTGAACAAAGAACCCTGCACTTGAACCTTCCTGACCTTTGAGGATATGTGTTTGTAGTCTGAGCTCAACCCACTCATACAGTGGCCCACATCTGAAAATCTGGGTGCCTGCAGCCAGGCTTTGTTCATGTACCTAATGGCCTGGCTCATTTTCCAAGATGCAGACCATGTCCAGCTCCTACTGACTCCTGCGGGATTCGTCAGTCACATTAAGGAATCTGAACGTGGATTTAGGAGCCAAACTTTTGGCACTTGGGGTGGAAAACTTTAGCCAATAAGACTGCACAATCCTATTACCATGACAGCTTGGGAATGTGAGAACTCAGCAGTTTGGAATAAGGCGCCACATTAAAAATAGATTAAACTGAAAACAGCCCTTACAGCGTAGGGCACCTAGGGCAAGCGTCTGCCAGCTGAAATGCCTTGTAGGTAACTGTTTGGTAGTGAATCAGGTGCTGGCTGAAGGTGCCCACAGTTGCCTAAAGACACAGACATTTTTTTTTATTTTTCCAGAGACACTGTATTTATTTTTTTTTTAGCACCATATGAAACTCGGCAGCTCCAACCCTAAGGGGATCCATGCAAACCTCCTGCTTGCTTGCTCTGGTTCCCATGGTGCTCACATCTACCGAGTTTCACTTTGAATTTCAGCCCCACAAATCTCTAAACTCAGCCGACATAAACTGTGCCAATCCTGGGCTCCAGCCATGGAGCAGGACTGTTTCCCTTTCCTTTAACACTACTGTATGAAGCAATGGAGGAATCAAGTTGCCCTACTGTGACACAGGAAAAATATGATGAGCATCCTGTGCAAGGTGTTGGGAGGACTTATTTCCCGGTCTGTTTGCAGCCTGAGAGTGAAACAAAGGGTGAGGCTGTTTCCCTGGGTAGTGTCTTCCTGCTAGCCAGGGACAAAAGTCACTTGTCCCTTTGGTTCTCTTAGATCTGCCCAGCAATGACCACAGAGATTTGCTGCTCTGCCGGTGGGCACTTCTGACAGTTGATGGGGTTGCATTTCAGTGGCTCTGTGTTTTCTTCTCTAACAGCTCCCAGAGGACGGTGATGCTTCTATGCTTAGTACAAGCTGTCATTTTGCATTATATATTTTCTTTGGAAGTAACTTCATAAATGACTGAAACAAAACACAACCTCAAACCCCAAAATTCAAACACCAAAGAAAGCTGAGGAGTGCTGCAGACACCACTAATGAATTACTGCTCCTTCAGCTGACATGGAGTCAAAAGAAGCCATAGCCCTGCCTGCTTTACAAGAGTGATCTGCCATAGAGCAGTGGTTACTGGTCACCAACTTCCCTGGATTTCTGCTCTTTTTCTTCTCCAGTCCCATGATGTGGTGAGGCCCCTGATAGAAGCTTTTGCTGCTGTATCAGCATTTGTGGCATAAAAAAAAATATTCGTGACAATAGAGCAAACCTTTGGATTCCACAGCTGGGTTCCTTAAAGACATAAATGACCAAGCACAACCCCAGTGCCTAACTGTCCTCTTCGTCAATCCATCCTCCCATGCCTGATTCATGCAGCAGTCACAGAGTGACAGCAAGGCTTACAGACTTGCATAAAGAACTGAAAATTACTTGCTCAAAGCAGACTGGATGTATTTGCATGTAGTGGTTCAATGTGCTGGAATAATATCACAAGCACAGTCCATCCAATTTCATGTTCAGCTGAGTATAGTCACTCACTGAATACTGCAATAAACTTGACAGATTAAGAAACCTTTTTATTTTATTAGGTTTATTTCCATGCATAGAAGTATTTATTTTCCCTGTAGGATTGTTTGGGAATGCCTTACAGTAACAGGATCAAGCAAAATATAGTATATACCAGGTATATGAATGATTAACTCTGCCTCATGATAAAAACAATGTCAAAACTGCGGGGGTATTTCAGAGTAATTCTATTTCTGTAGATACAGGTTGTTTGAAAACCTCATTGACTAGGTTCTGGTGGAATAAATAAAAACAGGTAAATGGGGATATATCTCTCCCAGATCTTTGGTGTCTCAAAGAAGTCCCCTACTCCCTACACTCTACACACGATCTATAACTTTTAAGATCCAGAAGGCACTTTTTTTCATATGTAACTTTGAAAATTTACACTAGGCTTTATAATCCTAAAATACGTCTGTGGCACAAAGCCACATCTGCAATACGTGGGTGGAAAAGCTGTCAGCATAGCGGAAAAAATATTCTGCTGAAACTCAAAACTTTGCAGAAACAGCTGAGTCACTCTTTTGCAGTTAAGGTAGACTGGGCTTGTTACCCTCTTCTGTGCCTCTGGATGGTGCCTGGCACACACCCCCTTCCTCTGACTGACAGTGACTCCAGTACACCTCTGAGCAGGAGCTGCCTTGGAAGTGCTGGGCTGACTGTATCTTGTCACCCACGCACTCGACCTGAATAAACGCTGACCGTGCCGGGGACACAAAGCCCTTGGGTACATACAGCAACGCAGGTAGATTTGCACTGGCCAATTCATATACATCAGCTCTACTCCAGTGTGCAAGACGATACTCAGCAATATTGCCAACTTACGATCTGATCACAGTTCTTCAAGGCAAACAAGGTTTTCCTGACCTCCTGAGAATTAATGGTTTTATATTAAAAAGCATGACCATAGTGAAAGTTCGAAAACCTAGCTCAAGTGCACTAAGCTAAAGTAGAAAACAAAACATTGAAAGAAGACCTCCTAATTTATTGTTCTTTTTTTTCCATTTATTTTCCTAGTTTTCTTTTTAAGTCTCCTGACTCTTCAGTCAGCATTACTGTTTTGGCTGGGAAGACGGAGCTGCCTATGAACCATTTATTAGCACATAAAATTACTGAAATTGCAAAGGTCCAAAAGTCATAACTGCCAACAGATTATAGACTCCACTAATGCAGACACATATAAAATCTATAAAGCTCATTTTAAAAGGAACTCTAGTACACCCTATAGATTTTGATCCTCAGAAAATATAATTTGGCTTGAAAATCTTCTGACTCTTTGACCTGCATTTTAATGAGAACATAAGATTTTCCTGAAAACTTCTGTTTGTGTGTCCAAATCAGAAAAGTCTACATACATGTAAAAACCAGCTTAATTTGTATGTGCAAAAATGTGCCAGATTTTCAACATGCAAGAATAGTTCTCATACGAACTGCAGCAACAATATATACTACTTAGCTGCACCGTACACACACAGCTATGCAAATGCTATCACCAGGATTCACAGTTGCTTATGGGGCAAGTTTGCCACTGTAAAATGGCAACATCAGGAGGTAACTTCTGCATTTTAAGCCCTATGACAACAAGCCCACTCTAACTGACAATTCTTCCATAAAAGCTTATTTCCCAGTTTTGTATTACATGCTAATATGATAGTTGCTAGCCAGTTTAACTCGTATCCATTTCCTCCTCCAGTGGGAGGATATATTCCACATTGTACATCAGAAAAGGGTACCCAGGATGTACACACACCCCAGACTTGAATTGTTCCCTTACCTTGCTCTTCCATCACACTGGAATTATGGGTGGGACACTTGTGATGGAAGAAATGCAGGGAAGGATTCCCCTATGTTTCAAAATTTTCTGAAACTTTTCTCATTGTTCTCATATTTCACAAAACCCAGCAGTCCTCCAGCAGGAGCTCTTTGTTTTTCACGGGAAATGACTCCCAGTGGGGCAAAAATTTGCTTTTCTAAATAAACAGATTATGTTATATAGCATGAAAGCTAAAAAAAATAAAGTAGCCTCAGCATGCCTACACCCTGCCTGCCATCACCAAGTACACACACAGGCCCAAGGATTGGCTGGGTACCATTTCAAGAGCTAGGCCCTCCAAGAGCAGATGTCAGAGAGCTTGTTCTCTCTTGGGCCCTCTCTCCCCTTTTCCTGGTTTCCTCTCCTTGAACATTTGCTCCCAATCAAGTTAAACTCAGTGCAAATTTTGCCGCAGGCAGAATCAAATGCAAAATACTCTCACTTCTACATCCTAACTACAGCCTTTTTTTTTTCCACTCTTCTCTAACTTTCCCTCATTTTCTTCCAAATCCATTCCCTCTTGTCTCCAACAGTCTTGTTTATGCTTCTGCTCAATGGTGGCTGCCCATAGCTGGCCTGCAACGACCTGTGCTGTAACACCATGCTGACAAACGGAAACCTGCTCTCTCATTCACACATTTTACATGCATGGCAGCACTGGAGAGAGCATTACCAGATTCACGTCAGAGTCTTGCTGTGCTCATTTGCTCAACCCTGTTTCCTCAGTTAGTCCCAAGCACTGTGCCTGCTGCAGCATGAACAGAATTAGAACACCAGCTGAGCTTCTATCACCGTCACCTGTGTGACTTGCAAAGGGAAGAGCAGCCACATCAATAAGTAACCTTTCTCTCTAGCAGCAGCATACCCAAGAAAGAAAAGGTTGGCACAACTCAGTGTCCTTCCAGGAAGAAGAAAAGACACCCATAAACCATACCGGGCATGGAGCAAACATCTTGCACAGAAGTATGTAAGTCTTTAAAAACCATTGCTCAGTTATAAGCATGAAATACAAATACCAAAATATATACTGTTCAGCTGAGCTCTAAAATGTTTTCATTACTTGAAATCTTCTCCTATCAGCTAGGAAGAGCAAATTTCACTCGATTAAACGAACACATGAAAACACTCTCTCTCAGCTGGTTGCTCATGAGCTCTTGCCGGGGTAATCCAGGTCACTGATGTAACACCAAGGAATATATCCAGCTACTGAACAAAAGCCATGACGAACACCAGTCATGCCAAGAAACATCTGTCACTGCTTAAAATTCTAAGGAAAGCATCCATATACAAATTAGCTAATAAAAGTTACAGTTATATTACTGATAGCTAAAAATTTAGATTTCCTATACCACCCAGTAATCAAATTACAAAATAAATTACATGAGCTAAATTCAAAAAGTAAATGACATTCTGCAGATATTATATAATGACCAATATATTGTTATGGGTCTCATGAAATATCCACTTGGAATTTGCCTTAGCAAAGGCCACCTTTAAACTGATTTTATCAACTCTGAATTCTTGATGTGATATTTGCAAATGTTATTGCTCACAATGCAAACATAAAGCAGCATACCTAGAGCTTTATTTATTTATATTACCTACACATTCACTTAAAATCAGAACTTGATGCTTTCATGTGGTAATCATATATTGACTTTTTCAAATAAATGTTGCCAATGGAGTTATTATACACATTCCTCACTTAGCAAGCCAAATAATACAGTGCTATTCTTAAAACTGCAGTCTAGGGAATCAAATTCTAGTTTTATTTCAGTCAATAGCAACCCCCCTTGCCTCCAGAAACAATTGGAATAATCCAGTTCTGTAACCAATAATAAGATAGGTCAAGAAATTTTTGGTATGAAAACTCTGGCAATCCTATTCTTTTGATATTTAACATGAGTTCCAGTAAACACAGGAGGGTTGCTGACTGGAATGAAGCAAACAGCACTGGCACATAGTCTTCCTAATTTTATATTATTTTATGAGAAGTCTAAACGCTAATTTGCACAATTATGAATCAACAACAGACACTCATTTCAGCCTGACTCTGTCACCAGGGTTTTAACTGAACTGGTATGTCAATAAAAACATGAAAATAACTTTTAGAGAGTTAGTGAATATACGTTCCCATTCCCAGTCCACCAAACTGAACTTGGTTCCACCAAAGCAAATTAAACTCTAATGTATAAATGACAATATAATGCAAATAAAAGGTATCTGCGGCAGAGATGACTATAAGCTTGTATATAAAAGCTAGAATATGTGACACTTGGTGACCAACAGCAGGTTTGGTATTCAGCCCTGATCAACTGTGAGTTGCTGGTTAAGGTGTACTTACTGTTCACAACATTTCCTCACCCTGAGGGACTTCAGAACACATCATGGGTTGGATCCAACACATACCAGCAGCCTGAGATTTATTTGGTTCTTGGGGCAGATCTACAGCCAGATGCATTAGAAGCTGTAGAGGGAATACTCAGAGTGAGAAAACAGAGGTACAAAAGTTCCCCAGTATTCAAGAAAGTTCTGAAACATTTTGAGGCTTTTATTCAGCCAAGACTTTCTCCGATTTTTCCTCCAAAGAAAGTGGTTTGAATGCTTAAAGTGGGGTTAATTCCTAAATGTGGTTTTTTATTTTAAATGCAAATAATAAAGATGCTGTGCTAATCCTTCCCTACAGTCACTTTCTACTGTCTCCCAGTGAAGATGCACTCAGAAAAGCATCCATTGATGCCTATTACTGAGCATTCTCACATTTCAAATGAGAAGTCATCAAACTAATAAAGGTAGGAGTAATGCCTAAAACCACGGGAGGCCTTGAACCTCTCCGTTGACTAGAAACTGCTGTTGAAATATAAGTTACCCTGCTGCACAGAAAATACAGTCAGTGCTGATAACCAGAGTCAGCTTCTACTGCATGGGCCCAATCCTGTTCCCACTGAAGTCAGTGGCAAAACTCCAACTTGTTTAATGGGAACGCCAACAAGCTTTCTATCTACTTAATATAAATGAAGATATGCATCTCCTCTTTGACATATTTTGGGCTCAAAGCCATTGGCTGACACTTGTTTGGTTCTCTGCAAGTACGTGACTCATGAGATAATATAATGCCTGATTTCCATTCTGCCAGACCTGTCTTTGTGGTTAACTATTAATTTTGGAGGCAAGATGCAATGCTGCAGTAAAATAGGATTGTGTTAAACTAAGAAAATTGCACTTAAATATTTGGAATAAATGAATCAGATTCCCTTTTGTGAGGACTGCCTTCCCATTAAGGAGGTGTACCAACATCAGCCCATTGCTCCTGCATAGAGTAGGAGCTTTGGAAGTCTCTAGCAAAGTATCTGGCAGGCAAGGTAGTGTAAACACACTGCCTTTACCCTGCCAGGATGGCTTGAGGAGAAACTTGATAATGAAAATTACATTAAAAAAATAAATAAATCTGTGTTCCAAATAGTTGTTTTGTTTCAGGCTTCCTACACAGAACTGGGTTACCCTAGACATACAGGTGCTCAATAAACTGACTACATGCTGATTTTCTACCAAAGCTGTAAACTCTATGGGATAAGGGTTGACCTTCTCTCTTTGGATCCATAGCCTGAGTTTGAGATACTAAGTAGTACCATAAAGAAAATAAATATTAATGATATGGGCTGGAAGAAATTATCTGAGGAGACTTTCTGATTCTTCTGAAGTTTCTTGTGATATGCTTATTATTACTTAGTGTTATCTCAGCTTTAAAATGCAGCTACCTCAGATATGCTACAGCGAATCACACTGAAACACAGGTATTTCTGTGCAAGGTTTGTGTTTGTATGTGATTTCACTCCTATAAACACAGATTCCATTACAGAGGAAGAAAGAGATGCTCAGAACCAGAGATGCCCATGTATAAGACATTATTTTTTACTATACCAAGAGAGGGCAGTGGGCCTGTTCCTTCACCTTTTACTCAGTTACACATTTGCCATTCTTTTAACCACTGAGTTGGGTCAAGCCCAATTCAACCAGTAAATTCAAACCAGTAAAGCACTGAGAAGCACCTGCTTTCTCCTAACAGCTAAGCTTTTTCCACTGCTCCCCTTCAGCATAGAAATTTGTGTGGAGCACTCCAAAAACAGTTCCTATCCTCCAAAGCCCTGAAGCAGGTGGATGAGGCAAGCTCCTCAGGGGCAACTCACCTGTCAGTGGAAAAAAAATAAATCACTGAGAAATCTTGACATTCCTCTGCCACCCCCAACCTGCTGCAGGACTTTGCTATGGTCATGAGCAATCTCTCAACTCTGTACATAGTGCTAGCAGACAACTACTCCCTTCCTTCCCAGCATGTGATTAGCTTGCTTGGCCTCTCAGTCACTGCCCACCCCCACGTCTCAGCCCCTCCGTGTCCCCAACCCTGTGTCTGGGACGGGTGAGGGGTGGAGAAGGAAGGACTGCACAGCCACACTTGTGTGGCTGGACAGGCAGAGGCTGGCAGCATCGCAGCAGTGCTGCGTATAGAAGGAACAGGCTTGGTGGGAAACTTTAAAAAAGCCACCCTGCGGTCGTGAAGACAAATGCTGCTGAGAATATACACACCCACAGCACCCTGCCTGGTGCTGGAGCTGCTCAAGCCCTTGCCTGAGCCAGCATAAATAGCACAGGTGTGGGGTGCACGTGTGTGGGGAGGTGAGTGGGAATGCCACATGAGAGGCCAGCCCTTGCCCAGAGCCCTGCCACACTTACCTGCTGCATCCACAGCACACTGCAGCAGCGCAGCATCCACCTGCCATCCTCTTCTGCAGCAGCATGGACTGGCAGCTGTTTTCACACGAGCTTGCTGGACTAGATGATCCCCAGAGATCCCTTCCAGCTCCAACTGTCCTGTGATATTTGGAGTAGACAGTGCATAAAAAACCTTTCCACCACCCAGCGCTTATAATGCATGCCTAAATACTACTGAAATAGGCAAAGGATGGGTTCACACATGAGACTAGAGCAGCACTGCTTGCTCTGACCCTGGTGCTAAGGCAAACATCCTTGAACATGCTGCTGTGAAAACTCTTTCACCTGGACAATGACTTAGGGACTTGTCAAAGCTCAGCTATGTGTTGGGGTAAGGGTTTAGGTTGAGAAGAGCAAACGCAGAGCAGGAGCTGGGGAGGGCTGGGAAGGGGCTGCCAAAGCAAAACATAGGCAGCAAAGAGTACAGTGCTGCAAGAACTTTTCTGTCTAGGCCACGGCTCAGCCTACAGTTAGGGTTAGGATTAGGGAACTCTGCTCACTTTGGCACTGTGTTTAAGGCAAGCGTCTCTAAACACTTTCCTGCTATCAATAATTTACCCTTCGTAATATTCCAGGGCATGCTGTGTTTATACAACTATTGAAACACCTATGTGGTAGATACGTGATCTTAATTTTTAATCATAGAATGGTTGATTCTTCTGCCACTGAAGGCCTGTTTAATCTAGAGTTCATTTAAATTAATGGAAAAATCTGTTTTGTCTGAGACCATAAATGATTTGCTGAAACCACACACACACACACGGTGAGTCACAGTACAGAACATAACTCAAACGACCAGGACTGTATTCCCATGCTCTAACCACTAGATTATAGTCCCTCCCACATGTACCCTGCAATAATCTTTGCTCAGATGATAACAGTGTTTCCCCACTTTACACGTTGGACAGCATTACTCAGTAAGGCACATCATACCCAACAGGAGTACAGCTCTGCAGGGCTGGGGGAGGAAGGAAGCACAAGTAAAAGTCATTATTTTCACACAACACCACTAGAACTTAACTCTTCCCTTCGAAAATTACCAGCTCTGAATCCCTCAATTTATACCTAACTGAAAAATAAAATCCTTATTCCTGATCCACACTCATCTTTTACCCATATGCCGAGCAGCAAGTGCTTGCAGATCGACTGTCACAGTGTGTTTCGAAGGCGCAGCCTTAACCACTCTGCAGACTGGCAAGAATCCCACTGGGAGAGGGCAAAGCCTCTTGGCACCCTCAGAGTTGCCCCATTGCTCCTGTGGGCCAGGGGCCGAGCGGGACTCGGCTTGGCCTGCACCAGCTGAGGTGTGCTGAGAGCCACGTTGAGGGCATGTGCAGCCTCATGGCCTGGGCGTCACCAGGACAGGCACCTGCAGACCCCGCTCCCTGTCTCTGGGGTGTTTAATTTCTGCTGTGGACGTGCCATGCTAGACACACCACGGGGCAATGAGCCATGGGGAGCTCGTTCTCTCGGGGCATCACCCTCCTCAAGACACGGCACACACGGGCACTGCCGAAGGGGACGGGACCCGGGGCAGCTTTTAGTCACACACCTGAGGGACAGCCCCAGCGCGACGGCGGCCAGGCCCGAGTCCCCACGATG
>NW_010206542.1:0-3630 GCF_000695765.1 Mesitornis unicolor
TGTGATTCTGTGATTCTGTGATCTTCTGGAAGGCAGAGGGACTACTTCCTCCTCTCCAAACACCACAGGCTTAAATGTCAGTCTTATGTCTGAAGATGAAAACTAGAACTTTTTGTTGATCCTCTGCAGTGCATGAGTAACATCGACTTGTCCACATTTTTGCTCTTAAACGGTCAGGATATTCCATGGGAGGAGATCATGGAAGGCACCAAGATGAACTTTGTCAAAGTAGAATAATGCAAATTCTGGAAAACTGTAAAGCAAATTAGGTTCTTTGTTTTAGCAGTAAGGGAAAGGTCACAAATTACTTTGTAATGACCAGGTAATAGGTTTATTAATTTATGTTTTTGCAGTTTCTGTGTTTGTAGTGACACCTTTTGTTAATAAAGTACCAAATCTCAACTCTAAAATTGTGTGCCCAGCATGAGTGAGCAGGATATGTTAAAAATATACTTACATGCACTGTTCTATAAATGTGCTAGAAAAAGTGATAGGACATTGGCCTGAATCCTACAGTTATGCTAGTGAACCCACGGGGTTGCTTGCAATGGATTACATTACTGAAGTGTGTTTTCTAGATTCAGTTTTCAGTACTGGAGTAGAAATGTACACTTAGTTTTGACAATTTACTAATGATCTTGAATACAGAAAATTAAAAGAAAAAACAAACAGTATTTAGTTCAAAACTTCAACTTTTGAATGTATATATAGAAAATGTTCCCCGTTCTCTACATGAGAAGACAAACAAACCTAACCTTATAGATAAGCAAGAATCTGACATTTCTATATGCACATCATAGAGGAAGGTACAGAATACACTAATAACTCACACACACATATCAAAAGTCAGTGAGAGTTTTCAGTAAAAGAGAGAAATTCAAAAGGCAAATAATTGCTCTATATGCCTTTGTACTGACCAATATATCCGCATAGACACAAGAAAGTTGCATTTTACTAACAACAGGAGTCATATAACCTAATTAATTTTTTATCTGGGGTTTTTCATGTTATTCACTGATTATTATTTTTGTTGGGTTGTTTTGTTTTAAATCTAAAAGCATGCAAATTTTAAAACCATAACTCTGATAGAGTTTTACAAAACTGAGCCCAGTAGAGAAAATTTTTTCTATGTAAACTAACATTGTCTGTTTAGCTCCATCAGCAGACTCCAACTCTGCAGACTCTCAGACAGGGCTGATATTAAAATGAAAACGCTGAGCATGTAGTAAATAAATAATCAATAAGACAACAATGAGCAACAGTTTTAAAAGACAACTAGACTTTAGAATACTGTTACTCATTTTTATATTTTTCTTCAATTTTTTTGAGGAATGTTGTATACTTACTCCACAGTACACAGTATACTCAAACACAGATCATAATTCTTCCTTTGGATGTAGGTATTCAAATGCTCATTCCACCAAAAAGATTTACCAAGGAATGCTGCTGATGTGACCACTTTTTTCTTTTGTCTAAATTCTTTGTCTAAATTGTTCTAACTACAAAATGTAGAAGGTAAATAGAATCCCACTGTTTGAGGTTTTTATTTTTTTTCTTCTTTGTTTGTTTTCTATTTTTTTTAACACCGTGTGTGTGTGTGTGTGTGTGTATGTGTGTGTATATATATATAAACTTACTGTGGAATAAATTAGTATTATGTTTTTTAATTTTGATAGAAATTGTGTATCATACTGAGTAAACTCAGCCAAATATAATTTGGAAATCTCTAATCTGTTAAGAACATCCAATTCTTGTTATTTTGAATCTTCATCACAGTTGTGTTTAGCTTTGTTTTCTAGCTATGGGAACATATGCTTATAAAGTCAGAGCTGTTAGTCAGGATGGGAATCAAAGTCCAGTGTCTAGAGTAGGAGATCCACTGAGCTACTAAGCTTATTGCATCACCATTTCTGAAATCATTATGTGAAAAGAAAATAGCATTGTATTCAAACAATTTTGACATTCCAAGCTGGAAAAGCACTTGTCTACAGCTAGGTCATCTAGAAGTGTGGACTTTGGCACATATTAGGCCAGGGATTCAAAGGCATGCTTGCATATCTGGAATAAAATGCCTGAAATGCATCACTGCCACACTGCTGAAGGAATTTGAACGAAGAGGGAAAGGTCTGTTGGTTGCTTTTATTTGTCTGAGTTTTCTATTTTAATATTGGTTAAGTTGTAGATGTGAAATCCTGACATGAAATAAACAAAGATGCTTTTTTGTATGCTTGTTTGTCAAAGTTCTTAAGAAGAACATACCTTGATGAGCAACACATTTTTTAAAGAATAAGGTCTTTTTCATAGTTATGTAAATATTAAGGTAATACTTATTTTTGTAAATTAATTTTTATTCTTTTCTAGCTTTGCATGAAAGACAAAATTCACTCCATTGTTAAAAGGATCTTTAAGTGAAGCAGAATTCTATACATAGTCAAGCAGAGATTTCCTTGGAATACATTCCAAAAATAATAAATGAGTTATTCAGAAAAAAAATCTTCTGAACACCAAAGAATGTCTGGCTGTCCACAGACTGCTTAGTAATTTTCCTCATTTCATCTCTTTTCTGAAAGCTTTCTCTGTTCCTCATATGGGATAAAGTTACACCCCATGAGATAAAGAAACCTCTACATATTTATACAGTATTTTTCTTCTTTTTATGTCATGGAAACGAATAGCCAAATTGTGTCTGCTTTCTGTGGGAATACTTTAGAGATGCAGAACTGCAGGGAATCCCCTTCTGCCCTGAAGTTCCTCTCTGCAGAAAATAGGACTGGATTGCTGTGCTCTCAGAGGTCAAATGCAGAGGAGGACGGATGCTGCTGGCAGTGAGGCAGGCATGGAAAAGGGCATGCCCCTAAGCGGGGTGCAACGTCCCCGGGAACCATCTCACAGTTGTGGAGCTGTAACTGAGAAAGCTTGTCTGTGCGTATTGTAGAGACAAAGTCATCAACATCACCCAGCATATAGCATGCAGTACCCTTTGAACCCTTATTAAGAGTGCTGAGCTGGTGTGCCCCAGAAATCCTGTAGAAAAGTTAGGTCCAGCTTGACACTGAGTTGGTGCAACCTCAAACACAATGCTTCCAGCCCTCCTCTAGTTCTGCTAAAGCATCTGTCCTAAACTGACATAAGCTGCATTTTTGTTTTGTGTGTGTGCGTCTGCGTGGTCACAGGTATGAACATGCAGAACCTGTACCTGTCTTTAATACTTGTCTCTGTTAGTTGTGTGCCTGTGTATATGCACACATAAATAGTAAGACATGCCAAAATAGTGAATTACCATTAAAATTAACTTTATTTTCCTATCCAGAATTCCCATGACAGGACATAAAATTGAACTAAACACGAGATTTTTTTTGTCTTTTGAAACAATTACCCAACTGAAACTTGTGATCAAGGAGAACTGACAGCACTGGTAGTCCTCCAACTGCAAATTTTTTTCACTGTATGTTCAACATAAATTTTATAACTATTTTATGTGATTTCCTGATTTCTTCACATACTAATGACTCCCTGTTCATGCATACCTCAATAATCTTGGAAATGAAAGCTGCTTGTTTTCATGTTAGTTCACAGGATTTGCTTATCTCTTTCCACATTTATGTTGCCCTAGATCTATAATTTTACTGT
>NW_010206542.1:3640-10616 GCF_000695765.1 Mesitornis unicolor
TAGGGAAAAATACTGTTAATATGAAATTTGTCATGCAATATTTGTTAGTAGCACCTCATTTTTGATCTTACTTTAATATATTTAGTACCAAGAAGCAAAGATAATGAAAAAACACTATCTTCAAAGATAGATTTGCCTGAAGAAATAAATTTTCTATGTCCACAATGGGATTAGATTAAAAATGTCATTTTGGGTATATTTTTGTATTTGTATTAGTTATATTATTAATGATATTTATATTATTTACAGTTATATTTCTACTATTTATACTTATGTTTTATTTAGTACAGACCACCTTCACTTTCACTGTCATCTCAGTTAATTGCAAACTGATTAAAGCAATGAATGAAAGTAAACATGGATAGTCAGTACTCTGATTTGTAAATTAAAATCAACTTTTGCAGACAATAGCCTAAATTCTTCAAATTAATTTCTTCATTCAACACTTAAAATATATTTCTAAACATAATGTCATACATGGTACATGTAGTTTTCAAGTGATCTGGTGATTTTGTATTGTTTAATGTATGTTGTCAAGTTTATTGTAGATATTCTATTTATAACAACATTTGCACATTTTGTTTTAATATGTAGTTTTTCCTGAAAGACTCTCCTATATTCTTGTACTTTTCCTATCATGTAGGATGACTTATGTGATGACACAAGTAACTATTTAATATATTTTGTTGTCATTTCTTTTCTAAAGTACACTTATCTTCCTTGAACAGAAGGAACAGAATGAATTTTGAAGACTGTCTGTGTTCTTAACAATGCATTTCTATAGTCCCTAAAATTTTGCCCGAGTGTGTGAGGTGGAAGGCAACAACAATCTTCTTTCAAGCAAAATGTTGTGATTTGTCCCTTACCAATCCATGACGATCTTTAGCAATTTAATCTAAATAGACTCTGCTATTTTCACACATGAGTGGGCAACAATTGCCTCTGAGGTGCAAATGTGATGAACTGTTGACCGTGTCATTCAAAGGGAAAAGAAGCCACAAAAGCCATAATATATGCAGTGAACATAAGGCTAAATTGTTATCTTCAGATAACAAGTTATTGAAGTTTTTTTTTAACGTAAACTTTACGTACACTATGATCTTTTCTGTAAACTAGATAGCTAAAAAGTCATAAAGGTAATTATTTGAAACCAATTGCGGTGAACTGCAGAACAAAAGCCATTCCTTTTTATGATGATAATTGAGCAGAGCACTAGGCTTAGTAGGATAAAATGATTTCAAGCCTCTTAACATTGTGTTGATTAGGAGATTGAAAATGTTATGTCTTAATAAAGAGAAATGTACAGTTCTAAAACTACACTTCCTTTTCTTCATTATCTTAAATATAGGTATTTTTTCTCTTTGTCTTTCACATAAACTGCAGTGCTAAGGTTGGTCCCACAATTAGAGTTTACATCCCATGGGACCCTAATAATTGCCACAGTATGGCTTAGTTAACACTCAGTCCAGTGAACCAGACTCTGTACTCTCTGCAAAGTTGACCTTCTTTCAGTGACCCACAGAGCAATAGCTACACCTTTTCTCCCCTTCTACTCAATTACCACTTCTGCTAAGGCTCATAAGGTAACTTTGGAGCTTAGAAACATCAATCATAAAATTGCTTTAGTACTTAGGAGGACAAAGTGACATTTTCTGTATCCGACTTCCATATGCAAAATTAAGCAAAGTATCTGAGACAGAAAAAAAAGTAGAAACCCTGAATAAACAATGTTGGGTTGAGGTGGTTCCTCTGTTCCCTAAAGCCATGGAGCATTTCAGGTCACTGACATCAAGAATGATATCCTGTGAATGATGGTCTGAATCTCCATACATATTATGTTCTCCTAATTGCCTTTTTCTAACTTAGCTATGGGTATTTACTCAGAATGAAAACAGCAGATCTTATGGACATAATTCACTATATTTAAATGCCATAATGCAATGTGGATAATTGACCTAACATGAAACATTTCTATATTTATAATTATTTTGAAAGCTTATCTGGCATCTATGGTTTTCCAGCTGCTGACGTACACAAGTGAAGGGAGATCAGGTTGGAAATACTTATGAAGTCAGAAAACTATATAACTTTTGCTTCTGTTGTTTTATTTTGGTTCTTATCTTTCTGTATGGAATTGGGGTGCCTACAGGCAATGATTTGGAAATGCAGCTACAGAGATACTTCTTTCTATAGATTGTCTCTAGGGGATTTCTGACCCAGATCCCATTTCATCCCTGCTTAAAAGCTACTTGCATGTGAGATGTGGAACACCAGTGTCACATAGGACAGTTCTGCACAGATGTTGGCTGTTGATAATGGTACACTACAAAGCTTTCAGT
This sequence comes from Mesitornis unicolor, assembly GCF_000695765.1. NCBI lineage: Eukaryota > Metazoa > Chordata > Aves > Mesitornithiformes > Mesitornithidae > Mesitornis > Mesitornis unicolor. Next base: position 5,980 of record NW_010206542.1, read on the forward strand.
AGTCACAGTTAAAATAAAAGCACTTTCTTTTTCCAAAACAGACATGGCCTTCTGCTTATTCAAGCAGGTAGAAGCTCTTTTTTTCTCTTTTTCTTTTTTAATTATTTTGTCATTAAGTGATAACATCATTTCTTGATTTGTGACAGGTTTTGTCTGTCGAAGTGTGAAAGGGACAATTCCTTCTCTCCATCAAATGCAAGGCATAACACGCAGCACAAACATTGTGTTTCAGGTGAAAAAGGAAAGGAGTGACTGAATCTCTGGAACCTTCGTCCTTTATGCGACTAGAGGAAAGAAACCTCAGACCTAATGCTATTCAAGACTGTTCAGACAAAAGAGGTATCAATTAAAAATGTTGATATGTTAAAAATAAACCTTGCATAGAAATACATATATTTCAGTGATTATTGTTCCTTGGGAAGTTTTCTTAATATTTCATTAAAATTTTGGTCAAAAATGGGAATGATAAAAAATAACCCTCCAGTAACTAGTTGTTTGATAGTTAGGGAACTCACTTGAGATAAAAGACCAGAATTCATGTTTATAATGACTCATAAGATACAGAGCTGTAAACCTCATTACTTAAAATTGGAATGCAGTGCTCTTACTATTAGTTATTCTGTCAATGTATTCAGTTTTGAAAGGTCTCATTATAGTCACACTTAGGAAGTGTCAAACTGTAAAAACTTTCCAAAAAATGAGGAAAATATGGATTTTCCTGCTTGCCTTTTTTTTTTCTCATGACAAGCTATGTTTATTGGATTTTGCCCCAATTCTTAGTCACAGGATTTTTCCAGTATGTCTGCCATCTCATGCTGTAGTACCTGATCTTCTATTAAACAAACACAACCTCTAAGTTTTCTAGTTGCAAAGGTAACCTTCAAAGTGTGAAGTCAATGTATTTATTTTTATCAGCAATGTCTCATTTGGTCTGAAGCATGAAATGAATGCAAATTTCTTTCATTTATCACACTGTTGAATATTAATACTAATACTATCCAATTTTTAGTTTCAAGAGCTATTTCTATGCTGATGAAAGCCTTCAGGAGAAAATATGGGAGGTCCTAGGGTATGCTCCATGCCTCCTTCAAGTGCTCTTTGCCTTCACAGTCTTGAGGAGGTAAAGAGTGGAAAAATAAAAAGAGGTTTAGAGACAATAGTCCTCCACATCTGTCTTAATAATAACTGAAGGTCTTGTCCAATGACATCCATCCAATTTTCCATTTTCCTTTTCTACAGAAGTCCATAGACATTACAATCGTATATCAAAGGACAGAATTAGTACAATTCTGTTTCTTACTTTTACTGATATGATGGAAATCTAGTGTAAATTCTTTCAGATAAATTATAATCTCAAAAAGGGGAACCTGAAATGAATTACATAAATATCTGAAACCTACTGCCTATCTGCCTTCCATGAAAAGCTTGAGCAAAGTAGTGAAAGTCATGGGTCTATTTTCACTAGGACTGCCAAGAAAATGCAGAGAAACTGCAACATCTAGGTAGAAAATGACCCATTGAGCCTAAAATAAATTAGTTTTGTCATCCATCCTGCCAAAATGTGCTCAATTGCCAAAAGCTATTGAAATAAAAAATTTTCCAAGATATAAATGTTCCTAGTGGTGTTAAAATAAAATATATACATAAAACCAAAAGAGACAAAACACTGTATCAATAACTGCAATGTTGAATTTGACTAGATACATGGGAGATGAGAGAGAAAAAGATTGGGCTGGGTTTTTACATATCACACTATACTGTTAGAGAAGACATTATACATCATTTACATATAAGAATTTCAACATTTTGAAAAGACAGTGTTTGTATCTGACTCTTTTTAATATCTTTATGTTTGACATGTTCTAATAATGGTTCCTGATCGGAAAAAAACCCCACATTTTACTCAGTCATTTTCGTGTAGATAAAAATTCAGAACAGTTGAGAATTTAACATGAATTTGTTTCGTTGTAACATAAGAAGGTGTGAGGCTTTTGGGGGGTTGTTGTTTGCTGGTTGTTTTGTGAACCATGAAACCCAAGAAAAATGAAACTTTAGCTCAAGTAAAACTTTTATTTAATCTTAAGCTATGCCAAAAGAGATTGCAAGAGGAAATTTCCTCCTCTGAACTGTAGTATAAAGAGGATCGGAAGCAATCACACCAGATTTCTACTGTGTGTGAAAGTCACCCATTGCTATTAAGATAAAGGAATTTCAAGTATTTCCATTTAACTTTTTCATTTTCTGCTCCATCTTGATCCACTCCATGTACCCATCTCCTCCCGTGCTCCCCCATCCCCCAATAATCTAAGTGAACTGTTGATTTATAGTCAATTGAAATTAAGTCAGAGTAATAACATGAGCTGATTTGGAGAGGGGGTTGAGGGACAATGATGCTCAAAGCTGTAATGGCTCTATGAAATCCTTGCTATATGTCTTAAAATAAACTCATTTTTTTTTTCCTGCAGCCTGGGCTCCATTCCCTTTTACAGAGAAACTTATGTTTCTATTCTGATATTGATGAACTTTCCTTCCACTCATTCTATAAAAATCAGCATATCTGTGATATTAAATTACCTTTGCCTGCACTGTGTCATAAATGGAGTGATTTACCTGAGATCACACAAAAAATATGTAGCAGAGAAGTTCACTGACCTTCCATTCTGATAAAAGGAGAAACCACTGAATCATTTTGTCTTTTTCCTAAGTAGATATTGGCAACATATTTTTGAACAGCTAAGCAAATAAATAAATAAAATAGCAAAATAATTAATATAAAAAGATATATTGGGCATGTAAACATGTTGTGCTTACTGAATTTGAGATAACTCCATTTATTTGGGTGAGAACTTCAGCTGTTTAAAATCAGAGTTGCTCTGCAGAACTGAATAAAGCAATTCCAATTAATATTCCTAGGTAAGGTTCTAATCTTTTTCCCTCATTCAAGTATTAGCCCTGTTAGCAATGAATCCTTCAGCTCTGTGTTTTAATGATACTCTCAATTGAAAACAATATTATGGACCTATTCCTTCAATTCTATGTGACCATGCCAATTTGTTTCAAGTTAGAACCTGGATTAATACTTCCTGTGATAGGATATCAGGTTTCAGTCACTGGTCTCCAGAGCTATGCCATCTGGGCATTCCAGCTCAGTTTTGAAGGCTAAAAAGCCCAAGTTCCTTATGGAAGAGAAAATAACACAAGAAATTTGGGAGGGCGGACTAGTCAAGAGAGAACTTGGAGCTGGCATTTTCCATAAGATTTATTTTTCATTGGAGTCTGGTATCTTCTAGATACCATCCTTTTAGATATTTATAAACATTGATAAGATCCCCTCTCAGTCTTCTTCAGGCTAAACAGACTCAGTTCTTTCAGCCTTTCCTCGTAAGAGAGATGCTCCTCTCCTATCCCCTAATCATCTCTGTAACCCTCAACTGGACTCTCTCCATTAGTTCCTTCTTTTTCTTGAACTGGAGAGCCCAGAACTGGACACAACAATCCAAACATGGCCTCACTAGGGCAGAGTAGAGGGGGGAAGATGACCTCCCTCTACCTGCTGTCCAGTTTTTTTAATGCGCCCCACGGTATCACTGGCTTTCTTGACCACAAGCGTCATTGCTAGCTCATGGTTAACTTGTCCATCAGGACTCCTAGGTTCTCCACAGAGCTGCTTTCCAGCAGGTCATCCTCTATCCTATACTGGTGATTAGGATTATTCCTCCTCAGGTGCAGGACCCTACCCTTACTTTTGTTGAACAAGAATGGAGCCAGTACTGATCCTTGGGGAACACCACTAGCTACAGGACTCCAACTAGACTCTGCTCTGCTGATCACAACCCACACTACCTAAGCTTACCTATGAGGATGTTATGGCAGACCGTGTCAAAAGCCTTGCTGAAGTCAAGATACACAACATCCACTGCTCTCCCCTCATCTACCCAGACAGTCATGCCATTATAGAAAGTAGTCAGATTGGTCAAGCATGATTTCCCCTTGGTGAATCCATGTTGACCACTCCTTTTCCTCCACATGTTTAGACATGACATACAACATGGCTGTTCCATCATCTTTCTAGGGATGGAGGTGACTCTGATCAGCCTGCACTTTCCTGATTCCTCCGTCTTGCCCTTTTTGAAGACTGGAATGACGTTGTCTTTCCTCCAGTCCTCAGGTACCTCTCCTGTTCTCCATGACCTTTCAGAAATGAGGGAGAGTGGCTTAGCAATAACATCTGCCAGGTCTCTCGGCACTCAAGGTGCATCCCATCAGGGCCCTTAGATCTGTGGCCCAGGAGCAATGTTAGTAATATTATTAATTAGTAATATTATTAATCCTCTAAGTATTCTCTCCAAAATACTTGGCAAGTAGTTCTAAGAATTTGGCTCATAATTATTGAAAAAGTATTGCACACAGACAAATCACGGCTGCAGCCTGAAGTGGGTCATTTCCCTGAAAATACTTTTGTCGATTTTCAGTGAACATTTCCCCAGGTGTAGTACTTCTTTTACTGCTTTCCAAGGCTATATGAAAATTACTAACTGGTTTTGTCATGGTTTAGGGCTGGGCTGGCCACTAAATCCTGGACAGACGCTCTCTATTAACCCCTCTCCCCTTCCCAGAAGGGGTGAGAAAAGAGCATA